>NC_056728.1:514491706-514501706 GCF_019279795.1 Protopterus annectens | reverse complement strand
GTGCACACAGACACACACACACACACACACACACACACACACACACACACACACACACACACACACACACACACACACACACAAAAATAATAATATTTTGAACATCATAGTAATTCACTTTTCTACACAGCTGCATAGATATGCAGTTACTCACATGTGGTATTTGTATGTGGCATACTATCGTGGACATTTGCAGGTGTGGCAAAAGGGCAGTCTATTCTGAGAGTATGACATAGCTATGGACAACATAAAATATGTGGAAAAAATATGCATCAGTGTGCACAAAAGGTCAGCATAGCAAGCATTTTAAGTGGAAGTATTGCAACCTACATTAACCAGTTGCCAAATGAAGCCTCACCAATATAGGCAGCTTCACAATATACATGTTGCATCTTCAATGTAAAGTGTTTCTCAACAACAAGACATGGTCTGAGTGCTATAGTTCAATACAACTAAAATACAGACCTGAAGAAAGTGATAGAGCCCAGCAGATGTGAGATAACAGATAAGTGAGCATGCCTATGTACTAGGCAACAATACTAGAGGAAGTAATCCTATATTATATACTAGAGATAATAATCCTATCTATGTGCATGTCTCAGAATACTGCACACTTGCATGACACGTTGGCTACCATATTTAGCTCTCCAATGCCATACATCACCAATGGGTCTCATTAGTATGCAGCATTTCAGAATCATGTTCTGAGCAAATTGTGTAGCTTGCCAGAGACTGATCATATACCTTTAGTTGTGGGCCATGTGTTTGTGATTTTAATGGAGGTGTACCTTTGTTTGAGCCAGGTGTTGTCAGAACTTTGTGCTATCATATTGCTGGGCTAGCAATGATGTACTAATTCTTGGAGATAAGTCGGACATTGTCATTGTCTGCACTTTATGGGTGCTTTTTTAACTCAAGTCTTTTGACAAACAGTTCCAAGTAAAGACGTTGCCACTTGTATATCCATTTGAGTCTTTTATATGTGGATACAGAGGTGAAAAAAAAGAGATGTGTTCATCTACAGTTTGAATATTACCCATGAGTCCTTGTCAGATACATATATTATACATGATCTGCTGTATGAAGCTGATCTGCTAATCATGCTACACTAAATTCTTTGTATTACTGTTGAAAGCTAAAATCCACCAACTGTGTCCCACCAAATCTATCCAACCATCCCAGCTCTCAAATGACCATCAAAAAAAATTGCTGAATTCAAGTGGCTTTTTATACCAGCATTTTGGTACATAAAAGAGCTCTCAATCATGCCCCCTACCACTTTGCCCCTGGGGCAGTTGCCACCTTCGCCAAACCCTTGCTATGTTAATGAGTCAAAATACAACTACAAGATAACTTAAAAACACATGTTATCTAGTAGTGTTGAAGAGTAGCCTCTATCTAAAAACATTGATTTTAGGATGTAGAGGAGTGTTTGGTTAGAAGGTATCATTCAACACTACTAGATAAATGTTTTGAGGAGGTTTGGATATAAAAGGACTGTAGTTATGCACCGATTATCAAGAAATGGTTACATTAACTGGCCAATATTTACAAAGGGAACGAAGATCCAGAATACAGTGATCACACTGATATGGTTTTGCACTACAGCTTGGACACCAAGGAGATTGAATGTATCATACAGAAAGATTGGGATGTTTTGCAGTCAGATGAGTCCATTAAGAACTACTTTTTGGAAAATAATTCCTTTACATATAAAAATAAATGGAACATTAAAAATGTCCTCCAGAGGTCAGAAGTTGTAACTAAGGGGGTTTCAAACATATGGAAGTGTGGTCATTGCCCATGATGCCCCTATATTAACACAAGTTACCAAGATCCTTTGATGAACAAAATTGTTGGCAATATGCACGGTGGCACTTACAACTGTGCTACACAGCAAATTGTTCATTTGGCTACATGTACTTCATGTATTTATTTATTTTACATTTGGTTACTGGGAAAGTCTGACTGGACACAGGTCCTTTTTCAGCGGAGGCCCGGAGAGAAAAGCTCCACATTTATGAAACAGTATATAGGACAATAATACAATGAGATACATTATATTGAAGGATATACATGAATTATGCATAGCTACTAATACTTACAATTTATAGTTCTTGATATACATACGCAAATGCTAATACATACAGTTTAACAATTCTGGTGAAAGCATTGTGATACTGAAGAGTGTGAACAATTTGAGCAGTACAAACTTATCAAGTGTATGGGAGGTGTAAAATAGTACACACTTTATGGTATTTTATGTAGCAAAACCAAAAAAATGCCTTGAATAAGCATATTTACCAATTTTGGAACAAATACAGGTCAAACCAAATAGGGGGACTGTCAAAATAAACTCTTAGGGAAATGTATTGGCAAATTAACTCATTGCAGCCAGTTCACCCAAATCTCAATGAAAACATTTCAATTTCAAGTGAACAATAAAAATGCGAGCTTATATACTGTGATTATAGTCCTCTGGATTTATGTATTTTTACTGGGGATATGATTCTAACTAAATATTGCTTGTGCGCTTTAAGAAACTAGTGGGTGATGTCATCCTTTTTGATTGAGTGCACTGGGGATGTGGCTTAGCTCATGTAGTTCAAAAATGACAAGTTTTAGAGGAATGTCAGTGTTCTGATAATGTCTTTGTAAGTAGATGAAAATGCTTAACTTTGTCTTTGTATTTTGTATAAATAAAATTGTTTTTAGAGTTCCTGGTATTGGCTGACTAGCTAACTAGCTGGTGGTTCTTCTGTTATTGGATTTTGTTTCTACCAGTTCCAGGAACCTGCTAGTATTTTGTTTCAGTAATTGTTGTGTTACCCTCAATACTACACTCACTTGAGTAGCATTTACAATCTGGAGGAACAGAGACTTAAACCTTCAACCCTCATCTGTATTTGAACTATAATGCTGACACCTACCTGCTTAGTTAATCCATCTTGGCTGGGATTGCATGGATTGATGGATGTTAGAAATATTAACTGTATGAATATCCAGGGAATAAATAAACACAATGTGAATTTGTGCTTCTAAGTGACAGTATAAGTAAAAGAAAAGTACTACTTTCAGCATGTGCTATGTATTTGAACCACAAAAATATGCAATTTTCAATGCATGTCAGCACATTGCTCACAGCAATGACAAGCAGCTATAAGACGTCAGATTTCAAAGTGGCATACTTTGCATTAAAACATGATTGCACTTGCCAGACATAACAACACATCGTAGGAATTACTGCTCATTACTCGTATTAAAGGGATTAAATAGATCAGTCACAGCATGAAGTTATAGGAAAGAGTAGTGGAGGCTAGGTTAAGAAGGGACGTGATGATTAGTGATCAGCAGTATGGTTTCATGCCAGGAAAGAGCACTACAGATGCGATGTTTGCTCTGAGAGTGTTGATGGAGAAGTACAGAGGTCAGAAGAAGTTGCATTGTGTTTTTGTAGACTTAGAGAAAGCATATGACAGGGTGCCTAGAGAGGAGTTGTGGTATTGTATGAGGATGTCGGGAGTGTCAGAGAAGTATGTAAGAGTGGTACAGGATATGTACGAGGGTAGTGTGACAGTGGTGAGGTCTGCGGTGGGAGTGACGGATGCGTTTAAGGTGGAGGTGGGATTACATCAAGGATCAGCTCTGAGCCCTTTCTTATTTGCAATGGTGATAGACAAGTTGACAGACGAGATCAGACAGGAGTCCACGTGGACTATGATGTTTGCAGATGACATTATGATCTGTAGTAAGAGTAGGGAACAGGTGGAGGAGACCCTGGAGAGATGGAGATATGCTCTAGAGAGAAGAGGAATGAAGGTCAGCAGGACTAAGACAGAATATATGTGTGTGAATGAGAGGGAGGATGGAGGAATGGTGAGGATGCAAGGAGTAGAGGTGGCGAAGGTGGATGAGTTTAAATACTTGGGATCAATAGTTCAGAGTAATGGTGAGTGTGGAAGAGAGGTGAAGAAGAGAGTACAGGCAGGATGGAGTGGGTGGAGAAGAGTGTCTGGAGTGATTTGTGACAGACGAGTACCAGTAAGAGTGAAAGGGAAGGTCTACAAGAGGGTAATGAGACCAGCTATGTTATATGGGTTGGAGACAGTGGCATTGACAAAAAGGCAGGCGTTAGAGCTGGATGTGGCAGAGTTAAAGATGTTAAGATTTGCACTGGGTGTGACGAGGGTGGATAGGATTAGGAATAAGTATATTAGAAGGTCAGCCCAGGTTGGAAGGTTTGGAAACAAAGTCAGAGAGGCAAGATTACGTTGGTTTGGACATGTGCTGAAGAGGGATGCTGAGTATATTGGGAAAAAGATGCTAAGGATGAAGCTACCAGGTAACAGGAAAAGAGGCAGGCCTAAGATAAGGTTTATGGATGTGGTGAGAGAGGATATGCAGGTAGTTGGTGTGACACAGCAAGATGCAGAGGACAGGAAGAAATGGAAACAGATGATCCACTGTGGCATCCTCTAACGGGAACAGCTGAAAGATGATGATGACTCGTATTTAATAAATCAACATGTAAGTTAGTTAGTAGGGTAGTCAATGTTAAGCAAAAATGGATTAAAACATAATAATGTGACATTCAAAATATACAGGGATCTTATGTACTACCCAACATTTAAATATACAACAGAATTGACATAGGTACAGTAGTATGTTTCCAGAAACTTTGTGAATAATGGAGATATTCACGGTCATTTGATATCTAGGCACTATAGGCATTAATGCACCATTTAAATACTAATGTGTAAAAAGCTATACTACATAACTTACCAAACAAGTATCTCCCATATCTGTTTTTAATTAAGAAACAGAGAAATAGCAAAACATCATCCTAAACACTCTACTCCAACATGAAAACTTTCACAGCAGCCTATTATTTAGCATTTTGAGCTAACAGACATGACACTTACTTTTACATTTTAAAATAGTATAGAATAATAATGGAATATGTGTATATCCGCCTTATAACATTAGCATGTGTCAGCAAACATCAGCATATACTTTTCAAAATGGGCAAGGCAGTAATGGCATTAGTGCACAACCATGTGATTAAATAACACATCTACCCATAAAGTGGTAAATCTACACTCGTAAAGCAGAATAAGGTTTACAGATTCACATGTCTTGCAATTACATTTAATTCAAATCATACAGAAGTACTTTGGAATGTTTTTAGAAACTTTGTTGATAAAGGAGACATGTGTAGTCATCTGAGACCTAATGCACCATATACATACTAGATGTGTAAAAAGCTGTACTGCATAACTTACCAAACAAGTACACATGTCACAAATCTGTTATGAAATAGGAAATACGGAAGTGGCAAAATAACATAATAAATAGTGTACATTGAGATTCAAACTCACCCATCCACATGAAACATTTGTATTGGTGTATTGCTTAATGTATTGAGCTAACAGACAGCACATCTCCTTTAATGTTGTAAAACTATATGGAATAACACCAGAATCACCTTATAACATTTGCATGTGTCAGCATTAACTGTCTTTTTAGTTTCATTATTTGTTACAAATGTCAGCATATTTCAGCCATACTGACCTGCACTATATGGAATAAGAATGGACTCTGTCTTATAACATTAGTAGGTACCATTGTTAAACTGTCTTATAGGTTTATTATTTTTACAAACTCCCAACATATTTCAGCCATTCTAATCTACAGTGGCCTTACATTCATGAAAGTAATTATAACAAAAATGAATATGATAGAGTACACTCAATACTGTAGGGTTTAATAATGTAGGCATGTTTTAGCATTCACACATACAGATGTATACTGTCCAGTGCTTCTAGAACTGTTAAGGATAGCAGTGAAATGTGTAGTCATCCATAGACTAAGCACTATAGGTGTCAGTGAACCATGACTATGCTAGCTGTGTAAAAAACTGCACTGTATAAGTTGCCAAACAAACATAGGTCTTCCATTTGTTATGCTCAATGTTATTTAAAGGATCACCACTATTTAAAAAGCAAGCTACAATGGGATTTGAACTGACACATAGATGAACGATAGTCATTTTGAGTGGTTGCTTAAGATTTGAGCTAACTGACATAAACAGCTCATTACTGACTCTAAAATTAGAATTTATGGAATATCTTTCATAGTCATATGTGTGATATCTGTATAAATGTACACTCATGAACAAAGTTTATTGAGCATTAGAATCAGAATCACATTTATTGGCCATGTATCCATGCATACAAGGAATATGACTGTGGTTTCAATGATTTTCCAAGTATGACTTACATAAATAACATACATACAACTATTACGAACAAGACAAATGACATACATGCAACTATTAAGAACAAAAAAAAGTAAATATAAATATACATATACATATAAATACAAGGTGTAAAGTGCAACTCACTGCAAGAAATACTGAAATAAACTCTGAAAGAAACAAGTATTAACAGCCCCCCGGATTCACGAATCCTCAGTGTAAGACTAAATAAGTCTTACTCGGAAGCTGCAGTTGAATGGTATGATGTCAGTGTGCCATGAATATTCATGAGGGCATGCTGACTCAACCCCAAGTCCAACACGGACCGTGCAGGCAAGCATGGGGCGTGTTCGACTGCCAAGCAGTGTAAAGGTCTACACCCCTGCAAGTGTGTTAAAAAACAAAATGTCAACACACAAGAGCGAGCCCGCTCAAATGTCCCTGTACCCAACACCACACTCCCTGACATTGTAAACCCCAGCACAGTTATAAAAAGTAAGACATTAAATTAATTTCTAAACCCCAATATAGCTGCCCGTATTTGTGCGTGTGTGCGCAAGTGTTCCCATTGCTTAGCTGCAGTTAGCAACCTCGACATGGAAGAGCATAATAAGGAATGTTTAGGCAAATAAATCCAAATAGCAATAGCATAGTGGTAGAGCTGTCACACAAAAAGGAGATGTGCATGGTTCGAGGACTACCACTCCCTTCTCTAATTCATGTTTTAAATTAGCATATGGAATAATCCCTGACATATATGAGTAAAATATTACCAAAAAGCATTGAAATGGCCTATGTATCATTGAACAAAATGTATATATAGAAATGTAAGAAGGATCTTGACATATAAATGCCCGTAGCTAATCAGCGTTTTACCCAGTGCAATCTAGTAGCCCACAGCTAAGCATCGTTATACCCAGCGCAATAAGTTTGTGCAGAGCTGTGCGCCACGCTAATCAGCGCACCGTAGGGCAACGTGGAGCAACGTGGAGCAACGTAGAGCAAAGATGCCTAAACCCAGCCACACCGCCTAGCCTGTCTGGACAGTAGTAAAATAAAAAGCAATGACAAGGTTCGAACCAGGGACACTGTGCACTATAATCAAAGTACTGAACCACTAAGCCATGACAGCCTACGATAAGCATCCACAGTTAATATACATATACTTCTAAATGGTATATTAACCATTGCTAAGCAGGTCTGCAGTCAGCCAAGATTTTCCAAGTGGAAGTGAAACGCAACATGTTAGCGCGCCGCCAATAGCTAAGTCTAGGCCAATGGACAGGGTTACCACCTGTCCCACATTGTGAGGGATAGTACACAGCTGGGCAGTTGTGTCCATACCAAAACCATTATAAATGTAAAATATCCTGTGACCGTATGACAAAATTACGTCCCACATCGCATGTAATACTCACATACAATCGCCATTGCCGTATGTAGCATGCCAGTAAATGAAACAGGAGTATATAAACTGCTACAACAATAAGCTAACATGTAGGCATAAAACTAAAGTATCATCCATTGTACTGGCCGTGTGTATGTGTTGTCCTGTAAAATCTGATTTGCGTCTGGAATATATCCCATCCTGGCCATATGAAAAGGTGGCAACCCTACCAATGGTCAGAGCATTCTTGCAAAATTCGCACATATGCGGTCCAAGCCGTCCTTGTCAGGATGTGTCAAAGTTCAACGGGTATTATCCGGGTGTACCTACCATGTCATGAAAGATAGGTAGTTGTGTGTACCTATGTGCATGATGCCCAGCATGTGGAAGGTGAAAAATGCCAGGGTAGTCCCCACAACCATACAGGTACCGGAAGTATGTAGTGTATGCAATGTGTTCCCTTGACCGTGCCATGGGCCATCAACCAAAGAAGGGATGGATGTAGTGTTTGGAATATGTGTGTGGGGGTGATGGGTAATGTTATAATCCACAAAGGCGAGACTGTGTTGGATGCACAATAGGTGAACTGGAGGTGTATGAGGGAGCAGCAGGTGAATCAGAAAGAAACACAAAGAACAAATATACACATCCACAATATAACCTGAAAGGCCATACTGTAGAACACAATCACACAAACATATGAATATTAAAATGTGCGATACATATGTACAGAAACGTCACCAGCACATACCCACAGAATGGTCTGGACGGAACTCAGCCATCCAACTGCAACACACCTGGATGCATAATTGAATACCCATCATCCCCTCTACAGCACACAACCCGCCCCCATTCCTGAACGGCCACCAAATCCAGCCATACTCGGGCTACCAGCTTTGCGCAGCCATATCTACACATACTGACCACTACTCATATGTAGTAGGTAGGGTCACCCTAGGCAGTGTCAGGATTGCAAACTATGTATCCCTTGCATGTAAAACCCCATCACATTTTCGTAAGTCCAAAAAAATCGAAGGTCGTTTTCTTGTTATATTTTTGGATATCCCTCATGGGATGAGTATCATGAGTAAACATCTGGACAGAAGTTGTATATGCAGTAGTGGTTCACGAGACTGCTCAGCCTCCTGCCCGTCATGCAGAACCTACTACCTGGGATCAAACACCTGCCTGTGATGCATGTTTCCACACAAGAATTATCGAGAGAATATACTGTACACAGTCGCATAGTGGCACTTGGAAATAGGGTGATTAAGCCATTGACGTAAGCAGGATACGTCCTGTCCCACTTTGTGAGGGACAGTCCCTGTTTGGGTAGGTGTGTCCTGACCAAGAATGATACAATGGCTAATGTCCTGTGATTGTAGGAAATAACTATGTACCATATGTCATGTAACAGTTGCCTAAAACAGTTATTTCTGGATGTAAAATACGTAAATCGTACAACAAACACAATAAGCAACTAAAGTACTACAGGAATAGGCTCTCATCTAGGAAAATAAAGAATGGTCTAAACCCTGTACTGACCAATGATATGTATTGGCCTAAACAATCTGGTGTGTCCAGAATATATCCCATCCTGGACATATGAAAATGTGGCAACCCTACCAATGGTCAGAGCATTCGCACAATAACTGGCCAGCCTCATAATCACTCATAAAACCAGTCACCTTTGGAGGAAAGGTGTTGAATGACACCTGAATGACTAATGACAATAATTAAGAGTAATATACGCTTTTAACTGCAGAAAATAAGTATTAATACATATGGCTCTGAATCTGTCAACACGTTTCAAGTTAATAATACTAATAATGTAGAAGTGTCCGTGATTGTCCCTGATTTGTCATTGCCTTGTCCCTGTCACTGTTGAAATTAGTCCCTGAGTGTTACAGAGGTCCGTACACATATGTAGACGAACAAACTGTCACATTTGTTGACAGTACTATTGAATACCTGTAGTGAAGTCATAAGTGATGTCCAGAATAATATCTATCGGATATAGGGAGGTAAAGGCAGCGGGGATGCGTGGTGTACATTTAACTGAATGGGAAATGTAAATAGGTATGAAGGTGTATGTACAGACAGAGATATGTATATATATATATATATATATATATATATATATATATATATATATATATATATATATATGGTTCCCTATCAGAAGCCTGAAACACTATAAGCCTGAAAATCAAAATCCTGAAAACTATAGACTGAAAGTTCAAAATCCTGAAAGCCCAAAATCCTGAAACTCAAAATCCTGAAAACACAAAATGGACATACTGACGTCATTGTGGCTTTGCTATTGTTAGCCCTGTGGTGTTGGGTCATGCGTTGGG
>NC_056728.1:514299206-514486706 GCF_019279795.1 Protopterus annectens | reverse complement strand
ACCATTGTCCTATCACTCCATTTGCTTTTCTTTCAAATAAATTAGCATGGGGGTTAGCGGGAGTAAGCACTTTTAAGCAGTAGTAAGTGGGTTTAAAGTGAGTGTGCACATGTGTGCGCTTAGCTAGCATCACTAAGCATTGCGTAAACTCCCGCAAACCCACCTACAACTGCTTAAAAGTGCCTTAGTCACTCTAGGTCAGGGCCCTTGTTCTGCTCAGCAGCAAAATTAAACTGCCTTTGTCAGTCTCGAACCCCACACCTTGGACACATAAGACTACATGAAGTACCACTAAGCCACAGCAGATATACAATACTGTCGTGTTGCAAAAAATATATCATTTATTACAATGATTAAATGTGAAGGAAATATAGGAAGGCCATGACACAAAGCCTGTTCTGTGGATCTTTACCAGCAATTGTTGTGGGATTGCATTACTTGAGTGTGATGTGAGAAGCAGCCAATCAAGCAGAAAATAATGTTGCAGAGGCCATACCTCCTAACTCAGTCAACTTTCCAGGGATGTCCCTGATTGTGAAACATATTTTAGCTGTGTCCCTCAGAATCCCACAAAAAAGTACAGATGTCAATCAGAATGGTGGGCTATTACGCAATGAATACTGACAATAATTATAGTAGACACTGCTTGTATGTCATGAAAGGAGTACTAAACCATATGCACTGCTTCACTGAAGTATACACCTACTGTTCCTATTATGTGTAAGGTGTACCTCACATTCAACTACATATCCATGACACCATGCAAAGATGTATGTGACTGTTCCATAGGCCCGGGAGAGGCCCAAACACACATGCATATAGGCTATACTGCTGTTACACACTCTGCAAATAGCTTTCTAAGGCCCTCCCCAAGCATACCCCTATGTAGGAGTGTAACACAGAACTACAAATGGATGTAGCCATGTACTGGTAGCAACTGACTATAACAATGCCATTGTAACAGTGCTGAAAACACCTGTGAGTTGCATAGACAAAAAATGACAGTGTAACCTCTGGCTACCAACTGGGTAAGTTCACAGGTGGGAACCAAGCAGACAACCTGCCCTGATAAACACATAGGTACACACCAATCCTACAAGTCTAGTAAGATAATGTTCACACATTAATGCATAATGCTCTCAGTATGTAAGCCCCCCCCCAATTAAAAGATACTTGTGCATTTAGGGTCTACCAACTGTGTAGGTAGGCATACTCAGTACAGGAATTGTCCAGTTGTCCTGCAAACCCTGTGCTAATGTCAACAGTGAAAAACATAACCCTGCAGAAGTCAGTACATTAATATTTCCAGTATAGTCACATAAATGTCGTGTAAGCATTTGTAGTGGTAAGTAAAACTCTACACTGATAGCTTAGTGTTGGACGTGGCAACAGTCAGGTCTGAGTACAACATGTACAGCACTGTCTACACCTCTAGCTTCATTTATAAGACATATGCCAACCGTCTGACTTACACAACAGTCTCCACAGCAAACAAGCATGGGCCCCACTCTGGATATCTGAAAGGGCTATGCCTACATACCTTAGCAATTTATAGCATTGGGTTGCTATGAGAGTGAGTACTGCAATTATCACTCAGCAGGCTGTATGCATTTACCAAATGCTGGCCAACAATTGGTGCAGAGGGCATTACATGCATGTGTGTAGATACTTATAAAAGCAGATAGGACTTGCTATCCCCACATGCAATCATTACATTGCAAGTTGCACAGCAAGCAGGAGAAAAAAAAAAAAAAAACAACCAGTACGTTTCAGTACACAAAAAAAAAATTTACATACACAGATGGATCCGGAAGGGACATACAGGTATGTAACAGTTTGTAGGTAGTAGATGGTTATGGTTAGTACTGTTGATCCTCTGATACATGCATATGTGGTAGCAGTAGGTATGTATGCACTGATGCCATGCATAAGTACTGCCATGGAAAAATTGTTGGGTAGCTGTGTGCAGTGGGACATATGTGTGACAGTTGTAGGTCAGCAGTACATGTCAAACATCTGAACATGTTAACTATGGTCTGTATAATACTGCATTTAATGGCAGTTTTGGGGAGTATTGCAAACATCTAGATAAACTTGGATGTCACAGAGTAAGACATGCATGATAGTCACATAATGTGTAGCTTAGCATTGGCAACTGCTGTAGCAGGCTAGCATAGTGATGTATCATTTGCAGCTATGTATACCCTTGTACTATTAGTGTATGCACACATATGACAACTGTCCTACCTGTAGCAAGGCCCTACAGGGCATCCGTGAGGTGTATGGACTTACAACATTGTGGACCTTGTGTCTGTATGGCACACACATATGTCAAGATACATGTGTGTCTGATTTCTGAGCATCCGAACATGTGCATAGAGCAAGGGACATACTGCAACTGTTTGTGAAAGGTGGTGGACATTTATATGTTGGTGCAGGTTATGTGCATATATCTATGTAGGTTGTAGTGTGTGTCAAACAAGACAGCATACAGTGCTGGCATATGACATGTGTTGTTAAAATGCCCTGGGTGTGCTTTGTTAGGTATATAGTCTCCCAGATTTGGGGTCCTGCTAAACATATATGGGCTGAGAACAACTACCATGCATTCTGCACAAGACTGTACAATATCATTACATAACTGTATCCCCCTCAACCTTAGCATTATTGATATTCCCACCATGAAAGGTGGACTGTATATGTGCTGATATGCATATCATTGTGTACACCAGTAGATATTGAGATGTACGGCCCAGCTGAATGTTGTACATGTATTGCCATCCCTGTTGTTAAAAGCCCTGTATCCATGAACTAACACATAGGTGGTAGTGTACTCAACACTGAAGGTGTGATAAGAGACTACGGGACACAGGTGGACAGTACTGTCCCTAATGATGATCACTGTGCCACACTAGTCATGTAAAACTAGTACAGTCCATATGTCTTCAGTAAATTTGTGTCATCCATGGAAACAGAGGTCAGGGTTCCACTCCACTCATCAGTCATAACACCCATCATAGAGTACAATGTCCCTGTTGGTATGTACCTCAGAACACATACACAGCAACAGTTATTGTCAGACACATACCTCACAAAGAGTGGTACCGGATTACAACAGATGCCCTATGCTGACTGTCTTACCAAACCAATTGTACACTGTGTCGCATACCGCCTAACCAGAGGCCACCCCTGGACAACATACAAAGCTATGGCAAACCCACAGGTGTTGGACGTGCTCCATGTAAATAGATGGAACACCAGACAAGATACACACTCTACTGCCCAACACCTTGTAATGTAAAAAGCAGAACATGCTTGACTGGCACATCATCATCACAGACACATGCCATGCTGTCAAAACAACCTATCAACAGCATATGAAGGTCCTCATTAGCAGTTGCCATCAATAACCATGATGACTGCATGTGAGATAGGAAACACAACCCGGTAATCACCCCTGTGGCTCTGCATGACAGGGGCACAGGAACCTACATTACATGTGTGTCGTAGTGCAGGGTACCATATGTCTATGCTTCCATAGGCCCTATGAATAACAGCCTATCAGCTACCTAGGACATGATGCACATGTTGCAACACATGCTATGTAAGGTTGACTGTGTGTGATGGAGAATGTGTATGTGAATGTATCAGTGATGTGTATATGTGTGATAGCCTACTGGGAGTCTGTGTATACCATGGTATGTATTGTTGTAGCTCTAATCCCATCCAAAGGTCCGTATGCTATTGTCATGGCTGAAAATCACTATGGCATACGTTGTGATGTAGTCCCATGTTGTGGAATGGAGTGTGCCTTTGTAGGCTAAAGGAGTACATGTATGCTTATTGATTGTTAACACTAGTGAATACAAGTCACGTATGGACTGTAGTGGTACCTAGAGCTGTATGCCTCAACTGCACAGTGTGGTTTATATCCACATGGCTTGGTAACACACTTTTGTTTGTTACCTGTAGTCCACACACATCACATACCTCAGGCATGAGGTTATGTATGTGCTGACACACAGTAATGTATGGTACACAGGTAACTGTAATCTGGGTTGTCATACCCTCGTGTCTTGTAGGTATGTCTGATGTGTCTGTGGGTATACCTGTAACATGTCCTCGGTGGTATGTGTGTCACAGGATATAGGTGCGTATCTAGCAACATGTGCACTGTAGTACAGCAGTATGCCATCTATAGTGTGGAATGTGCACATATATTACTGAGGGGTTTGGAATCAACAAGTAGTGTGGTGTACTGCTAGTACCATAACCATACTGTACATAGATTTAAATGGAAGACAAATGTCTGTATTCATTAGCTTCATATACACCTCCTGTGGCTAGGTGTTGCATTGTGTCGCATACAGTGTGCCATGTACTGTTGTATTGTCCTACATACTGGTTTCACTTTGTGGCTGTGCAGAACATGGTTTTGTATTTAGCATGTGCCAGGCACTGTCAGGCAGTTGTGGTCTTAGCAGTCATATGTGTTATTAAAAGTGTGTATCTGCTGACAGCCAATAGGTTGCTATATATGGCATTTCAATAATGTCTGTATGTTAGAATGTTGAGTGTGCAACATGTCTTTTTCACAATTACTGTTTAATTGTCTTCCAGTGTTATGGCACATAACCTTAAGCCATCATATACCCCTGAGGAGGAGGATGTCATCAGAGATGCACTCATCCAACATTACAATCTACTGTTTTCAAGATCCTGCCAGGACCAGCATGGTCACACTGCACTGTGGCAGGATGTTGTCCATCAGGTGAATGATGTAGGCATGCATAACCGGACTTATGAGCAGGTATGCCATCACTGCAGTAATTTAATCAGACATGTCCGGCAGCATGCCTCTGATGTCCACAGGCAACAGCTTGCCACAGGTGGTGGTGCTGCCACACATCCCCCCTCACCAGAGAGGAAGAGCTGCTCCTCAGCATGGTGGCTCCTGACCAACCATTACAACAAACCTGTGTCATCATGGAGGCCAGAGTCACCCAGCACAGCGACAACAAGCATGCAGGTAACATTGCATATCCGTAGACCACTGTTATCCAAAGTGTTGTAATATGCATTAATCAGATGTGTACTGTGTATGCAGAATATGTGGTGCCTGGTGTCATGAAATACTGATAATTCGGGACATTATCTGTATTCCTGTGACTGTCACCCCATGTACTACTGTAGAATGGCAGACTCACAGCAGCAATGCCATACTTGTTGACACTGACATACTGTCTCATATCCTTGCAGGTCCCTCTGGTGTGATAGCTAGACAGGAGACCCATGCTGGTGAGTGGGCTATGGTCAATTTAGCATACAACATCTGCATGTCATAGGAGAGTTGTAGGCCATATACACATGTTAAACACCTACGCATAGTGCATGCTCTGCATGTTCTCTGTGTGACTATGCACTTCACAGTGACATGAGTAGCTGACTCATGCACATGCAACATACAGAGCATCACAAACAAGTGGGGTACACTGTAGTGGACATTGTATAGGCATCGTCAATACACATGCACACAACATACACCACTTTGTCATATGCAGTATGTGTTAATATGATACACATGGCGTAAGTAGACACCTGCTGTATGGTCGTACTCCAGTATCCCATATGTCATCAACACAGCACACATACTATACCTGGGGGTAGAGCCCTATCATGGGGCAGTGTGACGTGTCAACACACAATACAGTCATGTTAGGCAATGTTCCCTACTAAACACCTGACATGCCCATGCAAAGACTGTCTGTGAACTGTTTAATGTAGCCTAAGTAGTGCAGGTCAGGTACAGCAAGATAGTTGCCAGTGTGACATGCATCAGTGTCCTTGAGTGACCACATGATGATGCCTGATGATGGCTCATGGTACTACACTACATCCAGTTACAGTACCTGCAGTACTACACATAGCATTCATCGTTAGACATCTGACAGTTGTATGTATCCGGACATGGTTTGTATACCTATGAGTGATGGTGCACACGACATTGGAAAGTGTTTCAGACTTGCAGTGCAATGTTGTGTCCATGTACACATTATGTACTAGGGTGAGGCTAATCAATGAACAACACACATGCATCAATGACATGTATACTGTTAACTACAAGGACTCTGTACACTTGCACTGCATGCTGTCGAGCAACAGACATCGTGCATGCTGACACATGTGAGAGGACTCTTTGTATGGTGATACTGTACTCCACCATCAATCACTAACGACTATGTTCCATATTGCTGTTGGTGTGTGTGTGTCAACTTGAATGTGTAGTGTATTAGTGTGCATGTGTTCATGTGTTCATGTGTGCATGTGTTCATGTGTTAATGTGTGCATGTGTTCATGTGTTCATGTGTGCATGCGTGCATGTGTGCATGTGTTCATGTGTGTTAACATCCTGTACAGATGGCAAAGTGTGCTTCCTGTCTCCTTCTCACAGGTGCTGAGGTAATGTTGGATGGGTGCAGCGGGGTACCTGAGGTCACTGCCACTAATAGTGACCATGATGATACATGTGTAGTGGCACAGGCATGTTTGACAGGGTCTGTCGGTGGTCCAGTGGACAGTACACAGCTTTCCACCCCATCTATGTGCACATACGTACTGCCATTACATCCCTCGACACCAATGGCCTTAGGTGAGGAACAGCATACAGTAGGCGTTGACCAGGGCAGTGTGGTATCCATGGCACATGCACCCCCACACAGCAGCCATGCCCAGACACATGGAACAGTACCACATAGGCATATGTCCAGGGGTTCTCGTGGGAGCATCGCTGGGCGTAATGCCTCTGGCAGGCATGCCCACACAGGTCTCACAACCTCAGGTATGTTCCGGGCTGTGATGCAAGCACAGGCACGTATGGAACGGTACACCAGGCAGAGACTAAGGGTACAGAGGGCTCATAACACTGCGATCAATGACAGTATCCGTGAACTTGCTGGTGCCATCCGCAATTACACTGATGCCATTGATAGACGTTGGGGGGAGACACTAGATGTCCTTCGCACTGTTATGTCCATGTGCCAGGACAGTGCAGGATGGCTGGGACGTTGAGTGGATGTATGCCAGCAACATCCTCAGCTGGCAGCCGACGCTGTCGACAACCAAGTGCCAGCCGCTCCCATAGTGCCAGTACCAGCCCCAGCAATGTTGTGACTGGGCTGTCGGTAGACTGTCCGAGATGACCACGTGCACGTGGCTCTAGCCAGTACCAGCAGGGACATGAGTCCAGTCAACATCCCTCTGCCTCTGACGATAGTACTCCATCTGGCTTAGTATCTGATACAGTCCGTGTCACCGCTGGCAGGCACAGGTACTGTGTCCATGGCCAGAGACAGTGATCTGTACAGCTTGGCAGGTACAGTCTGTGGCTATTCCACAACCCCCCATAATTGGCAGCCACAAGGGGGTACTGTGTGCATGCAGACACACACACATACTACAATCACGTAGGGCTAACACATACACACACACACACACACACACATCACATCAATACTGACCCATACTGTACTGTTGTCCCTCACACACACACACACACACACACACACACACACACACACACACACACACACACACACATGTTGATTGGCTGGGTCATTGTCAGGCTCTGGAAAACAACCACACACCCTGTGCATATGATGAAACTGTGCCATCTCCTGTCATTTGTGACATTGATGCAGGAACAGGAAAACACGGTTCTGATGCATAGGGTGACCTACTAGCAGTGTATCAATGTTAGCATGTTGTGAGCAGTAATGGGTAATGATATCCTTGCAGGCGTATCTGAGCAGGCATGCTGCATCCCAGCAGTGATTATCAATTTTGTTTTGTATACACCAGTGTTAATACCAAACATGGATTGTCCACACATGTGACAGTTGGCTGATGTGTGTGGTACTGGCAGCATGTGTTGTTGAGTGGATGTAACATCTATGATGTGTGCTGTACGGATTACAAGGTGTACAGTTGTGAACATGGTGGAGGTGCACTGTTTGCATGTATGTGCATGGTGGGCACATGTAAAGGGTTACATGCCCTGTACTACACTGTGTTAATACTTCACATTTCCTATTGGTGTCCAATATGCATGTCACTACACATATGTCACAACTTGGGTACACGTGTGTATGACATGGTATGACACTATGCTGTGGGTGATACTGTTAATATCGGTCATTGGTTAGCATTCTGGTAGTGTACATAACCTCAGCAGCCTGATTTTAACAAATTGTTACATGATGTCTTGACAACTGACACACAGCTGTAGGATACACAGTAGCATTAGAATCATTCTGGTTTTGTACTATACCAGTTACCAGTGGTAATGACCACCACACATTCCCATGACCACTCCTGTTTGCCATGTGTCCATCCTAGATACACGCAGACACACTGGGGATATGTACATCCACATCTGGTGATGCATACAGTGGCCTACAAAGCATTCCCCGGATTAGACACCTGTCTTCCATGAGGGTATCATACAGACACATACCTGTTGACAAACACATGTTGTGAAGCTATGATCCAACAACAGCATACTCATCCACATTTGCTACACATAGTATCCTAATTGTACCACATTGGTAGTAGCACACAACGTGTAGCAGGGGTACCGATGTGTACAGACAGCCACATGTGATTTCATCTGTCCTTTGATATTCACATCCACAAGGCTATGCTGATGTCCCTCAGTGTATCACATAAGTAATAAGGTGTCTGTATGCATATACACAGGTTTGTTGTATATCTACCATGAATGGCCATTATTGGCAGACTGTGTTGTGTTTAGGCATGTCTGTCATATGCCACAGGCATACACCCACACTCACACTATTGTATAACAATTGTCATGTGTGTGTGTGACACAGATCACCTAGGGCACAGCTCACTACAGTGGTTGGACCTGTCACATACATACATACATACATACATATGTGAGCTATGGTCCAAGAAGCAGCACATGACAATGGTGACAGATGTAGGTTTGTTGACAGCAGGCTTCACACCTGTGACGTGAATGAGGTCACATGTACATATATGTCTTGTCCACACAATTACCAATTTAGGTCACATGTACATACATGTATTTGCCACACAGATGCCAGCAGTGTGCAATGCACATACTGTTGTTTCACTGTTATGTCATACAGTAGTAGTAGCAAAACACACAACACTTTGCTCAACAGTGTCACACACACACCCTCAACAATTGCAGGATTCAAAACCCTACCTACCTATGTCATGGTACTAGACACACATGGATTACCACTATGCACCATATGCTTTACTGGGTGTTCACATTTCCACTGCTGTTTTTGTGGGATACTGACATCATCAAACCAGCAAAAGGGGTATTCACCTCTTTCAATGTGTTTTCACATTCTCAAAAACAGGCCACTTCTCTCATAGGATTACACACACTCAGCATTTGTCGGATTCAAACCGCTACCTAACTATGTCATGATGCTAGCAAGATGCTTATTAACATGATGCGCTATATGCTTTACTGAGTGCTTTAATCTCCACTGCTGTATTTGTGGGATAATGACATCATCACACTTGTCAAAGAGGTATTCACCACTCCTAATTTGTTTCCACAGTCTCCAAAAAGGCCACTCTTCTCAAAGGCAATCCCACACACACACACAGGACTCAAACCCCTACCTAATTATGTTATGACACTAGTGAGATATGCATTAACATGACACGCTATTTGCTTGACTGGGGGCATTCATTTCCAAAGCTCTATTTGTAGGATGCTGACATCATCACACTTGGCAAAGAGGTATTCACCACTCCTAATGTGTTTCCACAGTCTCCAAAAAGGCCACTCTTCTCAAAGGCAATCCCACGCACACACATTCACACACAGCATTTGCAGAACTCAAACCCCTACCTGACTACATTATGACACTAGTGAGATACGCATTAACACAACATGCAATTTGCTTTAGTGGGGGTATTCATTTAAAAAGCTCTATTTGTAGGATGCTGACATCATCACACTTGGCAAAGAGGTATTCACCACTCCTAATGCATTTCCACAGTCTATAAAAAGGCCACTTCTCTCAAAGGAAAACCCATAGAAACACATTCACACTCAGCATTTGCAGGATTCAAACCCCTACCTGACTATACTATGACACTAGGGAGATACGCATTAACACAACGTGTTATTTGCTTCACTAAGAGCATTTATTTCCAATGCTCTACTTGTAGGATGCTGACATCATCACACTTGGCAAAGAGGTATTCACCACTCCTAATGTGTTTCCACAGTCTCCAAAAAGGCCACTATTCTCAAAGACAATCCCACACACACAGCATTTGCAGGATTCAAACCCCTATTTGACTATATTATGATACTAGTGAGATACACATTAACACGATATGCTAGTTGCTTTATTGGGAGCATTCATTTCCAAAGCTCTATTTGTAGGATGCTGACATCATCACACTTGGCAAAGAGGTATTCACCACTCCTAATGTGTTTCCACAGTCTCCAAAAAGGCCACTCCTCTCAAAGGAAATCCCACACACAAACATTCACAGGATTCAAACCCCTACCTAACTATGTTATGACACTAGTGAAATACACATTAACACGATGCACTATTTTCTTTACTGGGCTCATTTATTTCCAAAGCTCTATTTGTAGGATGCTGACATCATCACACTTGGCAAAGAGGTATTCACCACTCCTAATGTGTTTATACAGTCTCCAAAAAGGCCACTCCTCTTATAGGAAATCCCACACACACACATTCAGCAATTGCAGGATTCAAACCCCTACCTACTTATATTATGATACTAGTGAGATACGCATTAACACGACACACTATTTGCTTTATTATGCAGTTTTTATTCACATGCTATATTTGTAGGTTGCTGACATCATCAGACTGGACATGGTAATGTGTGTGCACTTAGTGTTATGCAATCCCAGGAATGGACCTTGTGGGTCAGCAGGTGTGAATATCTTGAACAGGAATACACAATTCATAGCTTGTGTGATCTATCTGTGGACAAATTACCATTCCTTCATATGATAATACATATTCATGCACGGATTGTAGGTTTTGTGGATACAAAATGTGTCAGTGATGTTGGTAGAGGGCAATTCAAACTCTATTTGGGACCTGTGTTGCTCCTGTCAGTGATGTATGCCCTGGGTGGCTGCCTTGCAAGATATCTAGCAGGTTTGGGAAACATGATGTGTTCATTAACATACCACAGATGTTTAGTTTGTGTGTTTGTCAGTTTACAATATCTCTGTTCCTGACTGCAATCATGATGAACTCCATTGACTAGCATTTTGGACTTCGTAGGCTTATAGGACTATAGTTCCCATGGTGTGTTGTGCACCAACACTTGTGGGGTGTGCCACATGTTGCTGTAACACATACAACGGTGTAAAATCCTGTAGAGAGTGTGAGGCTCAACAGACTGTTCGGCTGCAGTGTCTGTTTGTCCTGTTGTTCACTTATGACACATATGGGAAAACAATGTTATCCACGTGATGTCATTCATTTGGCATTGGGAGGACTGGTTTACACATTCTACATGTGATATCTCCTGGTATGATGTTAGGGCCTTTTGTCACTGGGAGGTGGGTATATGTATGTATGGGCCTGTCTGACAGGATGTCGACATTGTCAATCAGGTACAGTTGACCCTGACTCAGGACATATACGAGTGTACATCGATATTCCTGAGAAAGCTGAAGGAGGCGTAATGTTTCTGTCTGCAGTCCTTTGCAGATTATCTTTCCACAGCAACAACATACCTGAACACTAAACCCCTGTTAAACTCTTTTACACACTTGACACACTACTGATCCTTTGTGATCAGTCAACAGTGTATGTCATCATTACATCCTGACATGTCCAAAGGTCGGTTTCGTGTGTACTCTCTAGTCCAGCTGGTGCATATTGGAATTTTGACGCATTGTTACAACTGCCTTATGTACACAGGGAACACTGTCCTCCTACCAAAAAACTCAGATATATGTGAGAGGTGCAACTGTATAGACAGACAGGAGGCTGAGCTCTCCCAAGCCATGACTGGCACAGTCTATCGGGTGGTGAAGGTAACCACACACACACCACAAATACAGTCGCACATGGACCTATGACAACAGTAAACCATATACATTGACACACATGGAGCATCTAAATATACTCTGCCTAAGCAGCAAACACATCCAAAGCAGACACACAAACAACTGCTAACACACAACCATACACACATATCACATAGTTCACAAAGTCATTGTGCCACACAGTCACTGCCCTTAGGCCTACACAACACACCTCATACACATGTATTAGGTGACTGTAATTGTCGGTCACACTGACATCCCACTCACCAGGCTGAACAAGGTGAAGGTCACTTTGTGCTGTGTGTCAGGTGCCAGGATATGCCACATGATGCATGCACTGTTGTCAGTCCACTGCAAGTACAAATATGGCTCCATCATTGACCATGCTGGTGTGTAAACCCACAGATGTTCCTCCCTGGACTACATGACAAGAGACATAGAGGAGCTCTCTGATCATGTAGCCCAGGCCAGTATGACCTTGACCTTGTGTAGCATCTTACCCTCACCAAGTACTATGTCACAGTATACAGATGAAATGATCACTTTTAACAGTTTCCTACCATATTGTTGTCATTCACAGGGGATCCAGTGTCTGTCAGCCTGGGATTACATGCTCAACATGCCACGTACATTCGCTATGGACGCCATGCACCTGTCACCCCTAGGCTTTCACAAACTGCCTTAGGCTCTTGACACACACATAGTGGCTGTTTGAAGTGAGGGTCAGAAGACATAACCACAGACATACACGTTACAGGGTGCAGGAAATGGAGAGTGATGGTGCTCAACAACTGATGTCTAACCCTCAGAATGCATGCACTTAGAACTCACATCAGTATGGAATCTGTAGATATATGTGCAGTAACAAACACCTGGTTCAGGCTCACAATAGCACAGCAGCACTAACAGGTTTTATGTCATACTATGGTTTTCAGACACAAGACTCGGACCAGACAACAACAATAGGGGGGGTATCCATATACATCATTCATACACACACCTCCAGGTTGGTAGCAGTGCACAAAGCATTGAGGAACGTACATGGGTAACCGAGAGTGGGCAAAACTGCATTTCAGTTTGTAGACTGTTACAGACCACACTCCCAAACTTGGGTACAACACTCGTTATTCCTGGGAACACTGGGGAATGTGAAGGTCTCACCAAACACCATTATATTGTGTGACTTCAAATACACAAACATTGACTGGGTATACTACTCAAGCACTGACACCCTTGCACAACAGTTGCTAGGATTGTTACACTCAAATGTTATGGCAGACCTGGTCACCACACCCACAAGAGGTTAAAACATGTGGGACCTGATCATCACCCACATGGGGACTCTATGTTCCACAACAGAGGTATACCCGTCATTGTTAAGGTCGGAACATACATTCATCTCATTAGACACACATATCCCATACACACACACACACATCCTATGTGATCTCAGTGACGTACTTCTCATGAGCATATGTCACACTTGTACAAACTGAGGTGGTATCCCTCAATGACCCTGGGACAGTGTTAATTACGGCTCAGACTACTTCATACTTTACAAGCCCATTCTATGGACAACTACTGGAATGCATGGATCATGCTATCCCAGATAACTACAAGACTCACTCCTCCAAAGGCAGGGGACCTGTCTAGTGGACCACGGCCATTACTGAGCAATACAGGGACAGGAGGAGGCTACTACATTATAGAGCACAATCACAATCAGGAAGGCATCTCTGATCAGTACTATGGTATAGCTACAATCACTTGTTGATTCATCTAAGGCCCACTTCTAATGGACACTTGCAACAGACACTATGGACAATCACAAGGCCTTATTTAGTTATGTCAGGGACCAGGGGTGGGAACTCACAGATATGCTGTGAGTTACTGCACAATTACAAATGATACAGTGAACCCACTGACATTGCGAACATACTGGACAACAGGTTCAGTGGGAATGTTTCCCCACCATCCCCCCTGCAGTGCACATGTCCATCACAACAGGGTGTAGCCTCCCTGACATCACAGATGAACATGTGTGTGCTGCCCTCTCCATAGCAGACAACACAGCATCAGTGGGACCAGATGGTGTCCCGGACTGTGGCATA
Organism: Protopterus annectens; assembly: GCF_019279795.1. Taxonomy (NCBI): domain Eukaryota; kingdom Metazoa; phylum Chordata; order Ceratodontiformes; family Protopteridae; genus Protopterus; species Protopterus annectens. Next base: position 514,472,474 of record NC_056728.1, on the reverse strand, counting down.
CACGAGATTCATGACAAACCTCACAGTCACATTATGTCACTGTTCAATATCACAGTTACTACAGGATATGTACCCATGGAATGGCATACAGCTACAGTGTACCCACTCCACAGTGCTGGTGCAACAAGGGACCCTGGACATTATTCCAATATATGCCTAACTATCCTGGTCTGCTATGCTATGGAGTGTATCATCATGAAACACATACACATACACATTGTGAACCTACAGACACTGGATCCTACACAATTTTGTTTTGTTGTGAGCATATCTTGCCTCTTGCAGCTGCTTGATATCTTTAAACAGTTAACAGGTCATAGACGTACACAGGGTTGTCCACACAGCCTACCTGGAGCTCGCACACCAGTTCTACACAATACCCCACTTGGCCTTTATACATTAGATCACCGGATTCAATATCTACACATATGTCACAAGATGGATTGCTAACTGGATCATGGATAGTGCACACATGGTCACTATTGCAGGTGCCATGTCTGACTATACACCAGTTGCACGTGGCATCCCATCCTGGGACCTCTCTTATTCTGTATATATTTCTGATACATACTGGCTAACACAGGAGGAATATGGCTGACCATGTTTGCAGATGACTGCAAACTGTGTGCCATAATCGACTTCACAGCTGGCACAAGCATCCTCAGAAAGGGTCTCACAGAGATGGATGACTGGTGCCAGAGCCATGGCCTACAGCTACCTTCCTTTAGATGCATAGTCATCACCTTTGGTAGTAATATCGTGCACACACATTACCACATAGGTGATGATACATCACATACAGTGTGTGTGATTTGTGATTTGGGGACATGAATACTTAGTACTCTCACCTTTGACATTCACATTGCCAATGTTGTTGGACACACCTTCTATTTAGCCAACCTTATCCCAAACGGTTTTACATCCAGATCAGGTGGGGTCATTGTGACCCTATAGTCATCAGGCACATGCTTGGATACAATGCCCCATTTCGGATGTACTTTACCCAACACCTGCAGCAACTGGAATGTACACAGATTTACATAACCAAGTGGATCTAGGGACTCACACAGATGGTATGCACAGTTTGGCTATGGTGACTCCAGCTCTCCTCAGTTGCTTACTGCCTACTTGGATGCAATCTGTGTCTTTTGTTTGAAGCCATGTCCATCACAGCATTGATGGACAGGCTCCACATGAGGATATCAAAGTCCCTTACAGCTACATGTTCCAGGGACAGGTATCTGAGCAATGATGTTAACAGGACATGCTGGAGGGGCATATTACCATCACAGAGGCTCCACTCACTTGGGAATGTGATCACAGTCCCACATATGCACAGACCCACGCTGACCACCTACAAGTGACATCTTCACAGGTGGATGGGTGAGCGTATGTTTAGCCCTGGGATATGTTATGGGTCCTTGCTAGACAGAGGCAGAATCAAATGAACATATGTGAGATATCTTGTGTGACCCACTATTAACAGGCACAGTCTATTGATCTAGCGGGGTTGCAAAATACAAACACACTATGGCTAGGCTTCTACATACCCTAAGGCAGATAGCCTATTGTCAACCTCTGAACCTATGCTAATGTTCGGGATGCACATTGTTCAGTGATGGCACTGATTGCAGGTTTTGTTTCTTCTTTGCTTTACCACTTCCTATGAACAACCTAGGTTTATGCATAACATATTTGATTGTGACAGGATTTCACTATATTATATTGTGTCTGTTGTCATATCACTGTGTGCACATGGCAGATTGGTGAATAGTGCGAAGTTCCTGGGCTGACACATGCAACTGAGGGATATGTGTGGCCGACTGCTGTACTCAAACTTGCCCTAAGTGTGTGAGCATACCCAGTTCAGGCTTTCAGTGTTTTGTTGCCTGACATTTGTCTCATGCTTTCAAGTGTGTGAGCATGCCCATTGTGACCTTCCAGTATGTTGCTGTCTGAGGTCCACTACATTTGTTGATGTGTGTGAACATTACCAGTATTAACATTTATACTATATGTGTGTTGAATATCAGGTTCTATTATTACTGCAGGTCTCATCTTTGTGTCTTAACTCGACAGGGATTATGCTATGCCTGCAAGGTTTCCATGAGATACTTAGCATTGACTTATCAACACTTTTTTATACCAGCTGACCATTGACATACTGTCATAGTTTAGTGGTTCTATACTATGACTATAGTGCACTGTATCCTGGGTTCGAGGACTGTCACTGCTTAATGTTTTCATACATGCCAGAACAGACTGCTTCAAGTAAAGTGAAGCAAATATGAACATGTTAACCTGCTTTTGCTAAACTATACCCACATTTGACCAGACTTGCACAACATTGCTCAATGTTGCCCAACATTGCTGGACAGTGCACACTATTGCTGAACAGTGCCTGTAGTTGTGCTACTTAGTGTGTGTAATTTTGTTTACATATACTAAATAGTGGTGAGAGCTGTTTAGCAGTGCTTTATATTGCTTAGCACATAGCAATCATGCCTCAGGTAGTGCTGCAGGGCTGCCTATGTCGGATGCACATTTTACACTCCCTGTACATGTTTGTTAACATGTAGTGTCAAGTTAGGCATCCCTTTTACTATATGTGCAAGTCAGAGAGAGGTATAATTTCCAGGGTTCCTACTGAGCCAGTGTATATGCTATGCATTGCCTCTTTGCCAAGGCCAAAGCATACTGGGCACGCCTCCTTCTGCCTACTGGGGCAGGCTCAGGTTGTTCCACCTCCGAGTCACGCTCTGCCTGTGATGGCCTTGGCAATGGTGGTGGGCTGTTGTGCCCGGCCCTCTGCTGCTCCTGCTGCAGCTGTTTTTGCAGGATCATATTGTGTAGCATGGCACATACCATGACTATTTGGGTACATGTAGCTGGTGAGTACTGCAAGGCTCCACCAGATGTATCCAGGCACCGGAACCGTGACTTGAGCAGCCCAAACACACGCTCAATTACATTTCATGTTTGTGCGTGTGCCTCATTATGGCATTCCTGTTCAGGTGTGTGCATTTCTGATGGGTGTCATCAGCCATGGCTTGAGTACATATCAAGCATCCCCCACTAGGTGACCATGAGGGATGTCCCCATTGGCAAATGTCTGGTACAGCTGTGTCAGATGCCAGATATGGGAGTCAAGGCAGCTTCCAGGGCAGCCAGCACACACATTCATTATTATGCCCTGGGCATCACACACGACCTGGCAGTTGATGGAGGGGTAACCCTTGCAGTTATAGTAGAACCTACCTTGCTCACCGGCTGGTGCTTTGATGTGAATGTGCGTGCAGTCTATTACACCCACTACCTCAGGGTATTCCGCTATTTGCTGGAAGAGACGCATATTGCTGGCCAATACCTCACAGGAATTGGGGAAATATACATGATCACCGACATGTGCTGCCATGGCATTCAGGAACTGGTGCAGTACCCTAGATGCTGATGCCTGTGAAATCCCCATCATATCGCCAGTTGGTCTCTGGAAGGTACCTGTTGCTAATATTCTTAGGCCAACACATACCTTGGTTTCCACTGGGATGGGTTTCCCTCTGTTGGTTCTGTGTGTGAGGCATGGCCTGCACAGCTCAACAATTTGCTGCATGAGGTCTCTGTCCACCCTTTAGCGCTCCACTATCTCCAGCTCATGTAGCCCCTGGTAGGTTACCCTAGGCCTGTACACTCTTCTCCGTCTCCTGACTGTGGGTTGCTCAGCAGCATTTGCATTGTCACCACCCTCAACATGTTGCATATGTCGACTTATGACAGCAATGGCAGCCCCTAACATTTCTTTGTCTCAGTAAAGCTTTTTCAGTTTTCACTTCTATTAGCTTACTGCAGTGTTGCAGTGTGTCTGAGAAAAAACATACTGGAATGTTTTTTGCTGTGTTTTAAGTGCTGACCTGGGCTGGGCTAGTGTGCTGCCTGCGTAATTGCCTGATTCTGATTGTTTTCAACTGCTAGTTCTGCTAGCACTCCCTGGTTAACTTCCTACTATTTTTTGTGCTTCCTTTTCCCTTTCTGTTTCCTCAGGGTGCAGCGCCGCACAAACAAGCACAAACACTCGCACACCAGCTCACATGCGCGCACACATGCTTACACGGACTCTAACTTGCTTATTCTTGCTTACACGTGCACACACAGGTGCAAATGTGCTTACACGGATTTCAACATCCTTACACTTGCTTACTCCGGCTTAAACGCATGCACACAGGTGCACACGCGCACACACAGGCTTACTTGGTTTTACAGGTGCGCACATGCGCGCATACACAGTGCAGGCATTTCTAGAAAAAACTTTGATGTTGTTCACGGCATACACCTTCAATTTCTAGCCTTTAGCTAGGGTACCTGTTGGCACACCTCTTCCAGTGATTAATATCTGACAGCAGACACATGCCACGCTACTCCAATGAGCTTCACTTCTCTCAGACATACCCCCCTTATGATGTCACCTATTTTCTACTCTGTTACACCCCTTATCCTACTCCTACACTACACTGACTGTGCTCTTTTGCTATGTAAACTTGGGATTCATTATCCTTACCCTCATTTGCATAGGATTGCCTACTAATGCTTGGTTACAACTCTTAGACTGAGCTTCCCCCCTTAGCAACCTCTACTCGCTAGCCATGTTGTCTTTGGACTGCCATTCCATTGCATTGTATATTAGGAATTACTATAAAATCCACATTTATGCTTTTTAATTATTGGTTTTCTGGGTTTTACAGCGCATCGCGTTTGCGCGGCGCTGCGCTACTCTTAAACATTGGCGATCGTGGAAAAAAATTATTTGAATTTATTTTATTTTTGTATCGATGGACATTGCCAATGGCTGTATTTTTGGCCATTGGCATGCTTCCTCGACTGGATGCATCCTTGTTTTGGAGCTGTCATGGCTCTATTTTGCTATTTGCAGAAACGTACTCAGTTGTCAACGGAGTACATTTCTGCAAATAACACTGCTCTTACTCGGACAGGTTAGGGTTTCCTGAATCGCAAATTTACCTCATTTGCATACCTTTCAGCAGAAAATGAGGTAATTTGCATATCCTAGCCCTGTCCATGTAAGAGTCATTTTAGGAGCTCTGTTGCATGCCCCTACCGGCTGTTCCTGGATCGCTCGGTGGACATGTTGGCTGCATGGAGTCTTACTCTACTCTTAGACTCCGTGCAAGCCTTCCTGAATCCGGCCCAATATGTAAACAATACTGCAGAATCCTTGGAGGCTTTTGGCAGACCTGACTATTCAATGTAACCTATTTTTGTCATGATTAGACAGAGATCCAAACCAAACTGTTATCGATGAGCTGAGAACAGACTCAATGGCTGTTGTATAGAACTGAATCAACAGTTCCTGTGGGAGGTTGAACTTCCTCAGCTGTCACAGAAAGTCAATTCGCTGTTTTGCCTTTTTAATGATGACCCCTACATCGATCTCCCACTTCAAGTCCCAGGAGATTATAGATCCCAAAAACTTGAAGGATTCCACAGCTGACACACCAGTATTAAATATAAACAGGGAGGATAATATTGTAGTACCATTCCTAAAGTCCACTGTCATCTCCACAGTTTTAAGAGTGTTCAGTTCCAGATTATTCTGACTACACCAAAGGGCCAGCTGCTCAACCTCCCATCTGTATGCAGCCTCATCACCATTCCTGATGAGCCTGGTGATAGTTGTATCATCTGCGTATTTAATAAGTTGGCCTGTTATAGTTGTTGATAACCTCAGAAGGTGTCAAGATGGTAATGTTAACTTCATTTGCATTACTATTATCTGTAACCATTTGAAATGTTGGGATCTGCTAAACAGAGTCCCGAAATATGGAGACTGAATGGCCTGCAGAATGGTCTTCCTATATTAAGTCCCAGATGCCATTTCATTGAATATTCCCTTTTTTCAGGTGTACAGTGATCTTGAAGTTGGTATATATTTCCTTTCTGGGGCGTGGGGAGCTTTCCCTCCACATGGGGATTGCAGGGTGGCTTGATCCCCTGCAAAAAGTAGTTTAAAGGAGAAGATTTTCAAAATTTGCTCTTGTCCTGTGTTTTTGGTCTTTTCTTTTCTGTCTTGTTGGCACTTCATTTTGAGTATTGATATTTCAATATGGAGACCTATTATCAATACAGACATCCATAAAATACAGTTGAAACAGTATCAGAAACAGATATGTATAACAAATACATTTATTTTAATGTAGGTGTTAAGGTGTGGGTTATACAACTAATTGTAGGCATCTGCTGGTTGGCATCAGATCTCCGTGATCCTCCTGTGAAGATCATCTGTGTCCATCTGATGCAGGTCATCATAGTAGTGACGGACTTGCATGCCAGTCCGGTAGATCTTAGTTCATCTGCAGTGCTCCTTGCCATCCTTTTTCCAGATATTGGTCATCACAAAGTTCCTGGGTTGTGCTCTCCTCCCCTGTTCATGCCCAGCATAGACAGTGAGCATCTAGGTGGTCTCTTTCTTGGTGCAGTTTGTTGCTCTCAGTCAACATCTGCACTATTACAGTTGTAAATGGTACAAAAAACACCTTCACAGAAATGCTAACTGAAGTCCAGTCAGTCTGCAGGTAGCAATGGTATGAGTGATAAATAATTCAATATCACATTTTAAAGTTGGTGAACAGGGTGGTATTAGACTATTGGAGGGCATTAGGCACATGGTACAGATATTTCCAGTAACTGATACCTAGTAGGTAGTTGCAATGAACACCTTCTAGTTCCGCTGAGCTATTGGTTAATGCACCAAATTTCAAGAACTTACACAGAATTGCACAAATGGGATTCCAAAACGCTGAATATTAATGAATCTTATTAATTATGTATGATGCAAATGATACTTCTTTGTGCACATATTTAAACTCATGGTTTAATTTCTCCAAGTCTTTTGGATTTCTAATACCATGACAGGAATGGACCCTATTTCTAAGTCAAAATATAATTAAAGTTCATGAAATTAGTATTTTGCAATCTTTGATGTTAGCCAGATATGTTGCTCATTGCAGCACCCGCAGTATGCCCAGTAATGACTCCTTCTGCAATTCAGACAGAGTTACATGTATGGGTAACATATGTAATACGACTGTAAATTCTTTTTTATGAGACCCATTGCTCCTATTACTATTGGAACTGTCTGGGTATCCCTCTTCCACATTGCTCTCATTTCTGTCTGTAAATCCTGGTACTTTATGACTTTGTGCCTCTCAGTACATAAGACACTGTAGTCACTGGGTGTAGCAATTTCAGTGATCAATGCTACTTTTGTCATCTTTTCATGGACTACTATATCAGTTTTCCTCACATCTATTATCTTAAATGTCGGTAATGGGTGATCCCATGTGATATAAACTTCATCATTTTGCTATAATGTTTTGTGGCTCATGTTTACAATGCTTCTTAGCTACTTTAGTATTATAATGTTTGCACAATCCCCAATGCAACAGTCATTCCACATTATTATGCCTTTCAGTATACAGTCCTTCTGCCATTAGTGTTTCACACCCAGCAACAAGATGTGCGACTGTTTCCAATTCTGTTTTACGAAACCTGTATTTATCTGTTTCTCCAACATGTGCAATGGACTTTGTAAACCAATGTCTACATAGTCCATTATCCTTGGTTGCCAATATTAACCTTTCTTTTTTGGTTTAAATTCATCTCACCTTATTTATTATTTTATTTTATTTATTTTACATTTGTTGACCGGGCTAGTCCAGCTGGATACATATCCATTTTCAGCAGAGGCCCAGGGAGAAAAGCTCCTCGAGAGTACAAAACAAAGTATGACGTTAATCAAATAAAAACAGTAAATAAATTCACAGTTTAACAAATAGAAGTACTATATACAATTTAGCTATATTATGCAAAAAAGAACATATTGAAATAAATAGTTGGGTAACAGGTAAGTAAATAAGTACAGTACAGGAACATGCTAGAAAGAAGTGTGTTAACATAAGATACTAGAGTGACATAAGAGAGATATTAAGATATAAGAGATAGTCCAGATTAGTTAAAAGACAAGTTATGCTTCTGGATTCAAGTATGCAGGTACATTATACAGACATTAAGATTTAGAGATTTAGTGAGAAGACAAGAGTTGTTAGTCTGGGTTAAGACAGGTGCATAGCCAATCCATTCCTGTGTTAAATCCTGATCAAGATGAGGTTCCTCAATGAGTTTTCTGTACTTGCAACTATATTTATGAATTTTCCACATTCTTGCCTTCTCATCTGATCCTTCACCTTATATACATTCTTTTGTTTTTTGGCACATTCAGTTGCTGCCAGATTTTTATCTACTTTTGGTTTGATATCAATTCCCGATTGACACTAATATGCTCCTGCTGCACTAAGCAGGGAAGTCATCTTAGACTTATTCTCCTCATGTTTCAAAACTTTCACTATGTTTAGATCTTGTGAGGTCAACAGATATGTATGCAGTCCTACAATTGCAGATATATACATGTAATCAATTCTGAGGTGACCCATACCTCCTTCAGAATGGGAAATATATAATCATGGTATACAGGAAGAGCAAATTGGTTTATAGTTTGGACTGGTTGGATGTCAGGGCCATTTTCAGTATTAATTTTAGCTTTCTAAAATATTCCTTAGTAAGATTTATTCACATTTTTTCATGTTTTTTTGTTGTTTTTTTATCAATTCCCAAACATTTATACACCCTCTTTTATATCACATTCCTGTGCCCGAATGATATTTTCTTGGTGGTGTAGCTTTCCTGTTTTAAAGGTTGCTTTTGCACATTGATCAAGACAAACAACATTCTTATATTATCTGATATAGTGAGTGAGAACTCACTTTAAGGTATAGCTGATGCTGATGATTCAAAGGTAAACTATCATCTACTGGTATTATTGTGGTGGAATAGATTGCTATTCTCATATACCTATGGCATCTTTAATCTGCATAAACCAACTCATACGTGTCATCGGTCCTTTATTTGGTAAATTGTCTGCATTACAATATGACTGTAATATAATGGAGGCATATAGAATTGAACAATATGTATACAGATGGGTAAATGAACATTAGTGATAAGTACATTTTCCCCATATGCAGTGGTATGGGTAAAAAGGAAAGAGACCCGGTGAAAAATAAATAAGGACAAAATGAAAATATATCCATAGTAATGTCTGATTAACATTGTATACTCTTTTCTTTACTGTTTCTGTATAACTTGCATTATGAATGTTAAGTAACATATAATGACAGTAACATTTGTTACAATGTGTGTCACTAATTGCAGTTGTATATAACAGATATCTGACATGATTGGGGTACACAAGCTCTTTACATTTGCATGTAACCATGGAAACACATCATAATAGCAATGGGTGTGTGGTATAATGTTTATGTAATTGTATTTTACTTGTTATGATACCGACTGCCATGTGTTCAAATCCCACACATGACTTATACATTTCAATAGATTTTTACATGTGATTATGATGTTACATGAATTACATATTCAGACATTGTTTTTATATCCATTCTAGTTTTCTATACATAACAATAATATCCATGAAATGTATTTTTTTGCATAGCTTTGCACTGTAAAGGAGAGGTGAGCAAGTCAATTGACATGCTTGTAATGCCATAATTTCAATAAGTGAGCCCCCATATAAAGCATAATATGTGCATAACACACTGTCTTCCAGATATCAATCAGATGTAGGAGAGAAAATTTCTTACACAGAGAGAATTAAATTATAAAAGAGGTCCTGTGCCAGCATGGCTGCAACCTTCTTGCATAGACGGGAAATACTGTATGGAGGAATGAAGTATGGACAGACCTGACAAACATGATCGGTGCTCTGGGTGGTCACAATAGATTCAGGACAGCCTGTCAGTGATATTACTCTGACCTGAAGCTCTGTGCAGCTAACAGACTACACTGCTATGAGAGGCTAAGGAATGCGGCTGGAGGTAGGTCACCCTTGCTTCCCCGGATGACACAGTGGTGTTCCTGGCATTGCGTCATACCATCAGTCTTGATCACTGGATACCTGAGACAGGTATTAAACATAGGAACAGCTATTCCAGGAAATATGTATATGGCTTAAATTCCAAAACAATGCAGTAAACCCACAACCTCATTAAGGATTTTTATTTCACAAATATTAAGATATTGTTATATTTGTTTTCCAGCAGCAGAATTATGCCATGAACATGGAAATAAACATGATAAGGGATCACAAAGTAAGTGTTATGACATGTTATCTTAGCAACTCAGTACATGCATAACACTCCCAGCAATATTTGTGATGTTTTTGTCTTCAACTATATATGTCCATCAACATCTAGACAGCAGCAATACATATCAAGTAAGTATCTCCATACACTGTAAGTGTGACACATAGCTTTCTGTGCCTCTGACTCCTGTCATTACAGTGGAGTATACTCCCATGTTGATTTTTTTTTTGAAATGTTTTAACCTACCGATACATCTTTGTAAGATATAGGCCTCACAGATGCACATAAAGACTGACCAGGTAGAGCTGCCCATCTTGTTTATATGAAGGAGCATTTTCTAGCACACCTGTGACATATGATATTCATGTTGTCTGTTTCCATGCATAGGTACATCTGGATGATGTGCCATTTGTCACATAAGTGTCTCTATATCCTGTTTGTGTGTGCCACAGTTATTCTGTGCCTCTGCCTGCAGTCATAACTGTGGAATATCCACACACATTGATGTTTATGTGCCTTGTTATACTACAGAATCCACATGATGGCAGATGATGCACTTCACAAACAAGGAAAACATATATGGTAAGACATTGCATCTGTTTACTGCATATCACTATTGATAATTCTATCTGGGCGCTTCATGACTACTGTGTTCTCCTTCACCTGATTAGGACACTTTCAATTTACATGTCAGAGTCCACCATCCAGTATGTGTCAATATAATCTCCTGTGTGTTATGCCTGTTTTGGAATGATGCATGATGACTGTCATGTGGTTAATGGTGACGTTTTAGGTCTATGTTTCCACATGACAGCTGCATTTCAACCACCACCTCTGGTGGTGGAGTCACAAGAGGACATGTCAAGTAGGTTTTAGCATTGATAATAGTCTCATTTGTCATATGTTTGATATGTAATGACCATGTCATCTCTCTGTTACATAGTGTCATTGAACCAAGCACAGCCATGATTTCCTGGTAAGTCCATATCTCTCATTGTCATTGTAGTCATATAATTATCCCATATTTCATTACAAAGCTGCATCTTTTGATTTACATGAGTATATGTGACTTCTGTCATCTGCCTTTTCTTGTAGGAGGTCCACTGCCTGCCTTCCCAGTAGCCAATCCACTGATCCTGAGGTGAGATAACATGTGCTTCACTATGATAGCATGGTTCAAGGCACACAGGCCACTGATTTGATTTTATCATACAGCCCAGAATGGGATAGATGTGTGGGTCATGCTGTATCCTCAGATATGGAGGATAATGTGACTGGCCATTCTGATGATGTAGAAATATCATATAATGGACATGATGATGATGAACATGGACCACTGTCCCATGTAGAGTCTGGTAATGATGGTGACTCTTCTCCATGATGGAGCACTACTTCCCATTGGACTATACATGGAAGTGTAGCTGGTATGCATGGAAGCATGTCAGATGGTGCCTGCCTAATATTACAGGCAAATGAACATTCAGTGATAGCATGGATCTGACCCTCATGCAGTTGTCTGTGCCACTGATCACGTGGCACACCAGCTGTGTGTGTTACATGAAGGTTAGGAGCTCAGACATGGAGAGTTCATGGCAGCATTGGCTGCACAGCATGACAGTGTGTTATCTGTTGTATGCTCCATTGAAAGCCTTGTTAGAGTGGTGCTCAAGCAATTCCACAGTGCTAACTGGTTGTTATTTGCTTTAATTATACTAAGCAGATTACCTGCAGTGGGGAGAGGCAGACCGCTTTTCAATAAACCTACACTTGGCCATCAGACATTGATGTCTGTGCTGCAACATGTACACACATCTGCCAGTGGCCATTCCAATGTGAGCTCAGCAGTTTCATCCAACTAGGCACATCAGAGTCATGCTCCTTCCAAAACTGTCTCCCCACATGCTGGTGTCACCACATCCAGCTTCTCAGTACAGCACTGTGGACTGAGCTTTTCCAGAAGTGGCAGGGGCATCCAGGGTCATTGTGTAAGCCATCAGCATGGGGGCCCTAGACTACATTAGAGTAACAGTGACAACTGAGCCAATGTGTGTCCTGTTGTGTCATTCTGGCTTATGGAAAGGATGACAGCAGTACTTACTACTGACTATTTAGTCTGCAGATGGTTTTTCAAATATCTGATACCACAGGATCTTCAGATGATTTATCTGACCTAGGTGTCTATCTTCAATTTGTGATATGTATTGCCTTTTTGGCATTGGCATATGTTAGTACTGTTATTGATGATAGTAATACAATCTATGACATCATGCATCCATGTGTGCATCAGTGGCTAGTGTACACATAGGATTGATGTTTACATTGCACTTTTCCTTGTTGTCTGCCATTCCACAATGCACAACTATGTCTCTGCATGCATACCTGTATCACTTATGCATTTTAATATGGTATTACACATGTCTCACCCTCTCAGCTCTCCACTTTTCTGTGTACCCATTTCCATTTCCAGTCACTTATTTTATTTTATTTTATTTATTTTATTTTACATTTGTTGACCAGGATAGTCCGACTGGATACATGTCTATTTTCACCAGAGGCCCGGGGAGAAAAGCTCCAAGGTCACCAAATTAGAATAAAATATGGGTCTATATTATAACATCGAAGTTTTAAAACTTCGAATGTTATAATATTGAACCCTTTAGAGCGAAAGCTGCCAATAGCGATGCCTCAAAACATCAAAAGTTTACCTAGGGTAAAATTTCAGTGGTCAGTTCCGTGGCTTTGCTATTTACAGCACTGTGGTGTGATGGTTACGGACTGGGTTTAGGGAAGTGAGCGAATGGACTGGGGTAAGGTGAGTGTGTGGTAGTTAGGGACTTTAGGGTTAGGGTGAGGTGAGTGGGCGATAGTGACAGACTGTAGGGTTATGGGCGGGTTAAGTGAGTTAGGTTTAGGGCGTGGGTGAGGTGAGTGTGTGAGAGTTACGTACCTTAGGGTTAGGGTTTGGGTTAAAGTAAGTGGATAGATAGTAGTGTATGTACAGTTTAGTGTAGGGTTAGATGTAGGATTTTAAGTGTATGTTTGTGGATTGCAGTTGTTTTGGTGTGCTTGTATTGTGTGTGTGTATGTTTCTTGGAACAGCAAATTTTTTCCCTTGGAAAAAATTAATTGTTCTGAGTGTTCGATGTTATGATTGTTCGACTGAAATGAGTCGATATTATAGCATTCGGAATTCTGAGCGTTTGATGTTATAATATAGACCCTAAAATACAGTATATACAGTAGTGAACATAACTAAGCAAGCAGAAAAGTTTATGAATACAATTTTACAGAGGTTGCATACCTAAGCAAATAATAGTTCTGGGGTTAATGGGAATCTGAGATTAGGTATTTGTTAAGTAATTCAAGTCAGATAAGAATACTGTTATTAACTCATACAGTTATTTACAATGGTTACATGCCAAAACACATTAGAGTTAAACAGGGTAAGGTCAGGATAGTACCACAGGTAAGCTAAAATAAGTATACGCACACACATATATATATATATATATATATATATATATATATATATATATATATATATATATATTATATATATATATATATATATTTACGTTGCTGGCAGCACGGACATTGATGTTTGCTTCATGTATGTTGTGTGGTCACTGTCATTGATGCTCTGCATGTTTGCTATATTATCTGGAAGTGTCATGTTTTTATTTATTTATTTATTTTATTTGCCATTTGTTAACTGGGTTGGTCTGGCTGGGTAGGTGCCCTTTTTCAGTAGAGACCTGAGGAGAAAAAAATCCCTAATAGTTAAGAATTTTTACAATCAAAGTATTTACACATAACTGAGGAGAAAAGCTCCATTACAGCAAAGAAGTAAGCAATAAAGTCAGACCAAAGCGAAAAACAGAGAAAACAGTAATCCTCCAAAACACAGGTAACCTTAAGTCTAAAAGCCAACAGCCAACAGCCAAAACCAAAAATCTTCCTTAACGCAGAATTTATTATTTAAGAAAATAACAGCGTTTTCGCCACTTACACTAAAGCAGCTTCATCAGAGGTACAAGTGCAAGCAGTTAGTCTACCACCTTTTAAATACACAGGAAATGCTGCAACAAAACGTCATTTCTAGCTGTGCATGCACAACGAACGGAGGGGCAGGGAACCTAAAGCAGTCCTAACCTAAGATGAAGGACAGAAGGGCTGTAGTTGTGCTTTGGTGTGGTCAGAAGCCATGTTGTGTTGGAGTGAAGAGATTTTTCCGAATGAGATATGAGATGAGCTGCTTGTGTATGCATTTTTCCAGAATCATAGACAGAGTGGGTAGAATTGCGATAGGCCTGGAATTGGAGGTGTTAGTGGAGTTATCTCCTTTATGTTGTTGTTGTCTTTCGGCTTTTCCTGGTTAGGGGTTGCCACAGCGGAACTCCGGTCTGCTAATGACTGGCAATAGATTTTCACGGTGCCGAGTTGCCAGCTCAATGCTCAACCTTCAACGAAGGCACACCCATTCACGCATGTCTTTCGGAATGCCACTCGACCCGCGGGGAGGACAAGCAGACTCCACAAAGAAGGCACTCCCCGCACACTAGCTGAGAATCGAACGGGAGAACCTCTTGCTGTGAGGCAACAATGCTACCGCTGCACCACCGCATTGGTATAATATAAGACTTTTTCCAGATATTAGGGACAAAGTTTTCCTGAATTGACCTATTGATGAGGATGGAGACAGGATAGGCAATAGAAGGGGCAGTGAGTTTGAGGTATACAGGAGGCAAGGTGTCAGCAGAAGGGGAGCAGGATTTTAGTTTACAGACTAGTGATCTGATGAAGGAGGTGGGAACAGGCTTGATAGAGAAAGGAGTTTTGTGGATGGGGGTGGAGTCGAGGCAGGTATCATTGTTTGGTTTAATTAGATTTTGTATGGAGTTAATGAAGAAGGATGTTGCAGTGATAACATGTGCAAGTGATGCAGCACCATTAGTGTACTACCCCTGTTTTTGTATATGTATTTGCTGATACATTCCATATATATATGGAATGGGGTCTACTTCTAATGACCGAAACGCCGATTCGCCGACAGTGAAATCACCGACACGAAACGACCGACAACGCAGTTGACCGACACGCTCGAATCCCGACAGACAGAAGACCGACAAGGGAAATGTGTAAGCGCGACCTGGTAAGTATGCGATAGTGAGGGATTTAGGAGTAGGGAGCGGACAGGTAAGTGTGCAATACTCAGGGATGTAGGGTTAGGGTGTGTGATAGGTGAGTGTGTGGTAGTGTCGGAGCTTGGGGTTCGGGGTGTGTAAGTGAGTTAGGGTTAGGGTGCAGGTAGGGAGAGTGCGGTAGTGTCGGAGCTTGGGGTTCGGTGTGTAAGTGAGTTAGGGTTAGGGTGCAGGTAGGGAGAGTGTGCAGTGTCGGAGCTTGGGGTTGGGTGTGTAAGTGAGTTAGGGTTAGGGTGCAGGTAGGGAGAGTGTGCGGTAGTGTCGGACCTTAGGGTTAGGGTTTGGGTTAGGGCTAGTGGATATGTGTTGTAGTGTACTGTGTTGTTTACATGTAGTGTGTTGGTGTTATGGTGTTCGGTGTTTCGCGTTGTCGGGTTTGTGTGTTGTCGGTTTTCTGGCGTCGGTGATTTCTGTGTCGGGGAATCATTGGTTCGGTCTTTAGAAGTAGACCTATATATATATATTTATATATATCATGCACCTAGATCTCTTGTGATAGTGGGTGTTTGACAGGTAATATTCCATTGTAGTTTTCTATATGATGATATCTTGCCTGCCCAATGATATCGTCTGTTGTGCATCCTACCCATTTGCCATTGTGTTCCTTTTTGGTGATGTACCTTGCAGGCAATCTTCCTGCACTGATGTTTCCTCTGAATGTTTTGTATATGTTCTTGTGGGTATACCTTAAGCTTATGTTATGAATGATGTTCAATATTGTCAACTAATGGGTTATTTTCATTAGTTGTGATCTGTGTTGCTGTTGTGGGCAACACATGGACATCACTATTTATTCTCTGTATGTGTGGCTTGTCATGACTCAAAGGCGTGTGTCAGATACTGCCATGTTGCCTGAATTAGGACAAATGGCCATATCCTCCATTGCCCACATCTATTTAATTTATCCCCATGTCCTCATGATTATCTTCTGACAGTTGTGATGTCAACTTCAGACATCTGGGGTTCTTAGGGTAGATCACCCACACCTGCAGTTGGCAAGCCACCATGTTTTGCTGTTATCATTTTGTGTAGAATGGCACACACAGTAATCATCTGTGTTGCCTTTTCTGGTGTGTATTGATGTACAACCCAGGATGTGTCTAAATATCTAAATCTGGATTTCAACACACAAACGCATGATTGATGGTTTTTATTGTCACGTTGTGTGATCTGTTGTATGTGTCCTCAGCAGGGTTTAATGTAGCTTTGTATGAAATCATTAGCCAAGGCTCAAGTGGATAACCACAGTCACCTGTTTGTGGGAAGAAGATAACATGTCCTCATGTTTACTGTTTGATTTTGATTGCATCATAGCTGTGGTCCTGTTCTTACAAAGTGGTAGTTCTTCAGGTATTTTACCATGTTCCTGGAGTTCATAAATTCAAATGCCATGGAACAGCTAGTCACTGTTCCCACAAGAGGAGAAAATATACTAGATCTCATTGTCACAAACATGGGGACAAAATGCTCCACACTGGAAGTATATCCCTCATTGGTGAGATCTGATCATAAACTAATCTCACTGGAAATCCACATCCCGCCCCCACCCCAAACAAAAAAGACCATAGTGAAGAACTTCTCTAAAGCAAACTTCACACTACTCAAGACTGGTGTGGTATCCTTCAAGGCCCCTGAGTCAGAGGAAACCACAACCCAAGCTGCAGAAGCCCTTACAAATGCCTTCTATGAACACCTCCAGGACTGCATGGATCAGGCAATCCCAAATAAAACCAAGACTCTTTCCACAAAGGGCAAACGTCCAGTCTGGTGGACCCCAGCCATTAACAAACTTTACAATAAGAGGAGAAAGCTATTACATGATAGAACAAAATCCATAAAAGGGAAGTCACCCTGATCATTATTAGTAAAAAATACGAGCACTCATAAAATCAACTAAGGCCAATTTTGAGAGAAAAATTGCCATGGATTCAAAGGACAATCATAAGGCCTTTTCAGCTATGTTAGGAACCTGGGTGGAAACTCACAGATATGCTCAGAATTAGTCCAAAATGATACAAAAATCACTGAACCCACAGACATTGCCAACATACTGGCAGACAGGTTCAGTGCAAACTTCACCCCTCTCCCCTAAAGGAGAGATAACTATCCCAGCCGAGTGTAGCCTCCCGGACATCTCAAATGCGCAGGTGAAAGCTGCTCTCTAAAGCTAAAAACACAGCATCAATGGGACCAGATGGTGTCCCGGCTGTGTGCTACATGAGCTAAATGAGGAATTAAACCCGCACATAAGGCAGCTGTTTAATCTCAGCCTTACCACAGGATACGTGCCCAAGGAGTGGCGTGACGGCAACTGTGGTCCCACTCCACAAAGGTGGCGCCTCACGGACCCTGGTAATTACCGCCCCATAAGCTTAACAAGTCTAGTCTGCAAAGCTATGGAGAGGATCATAATGGAGCTCATAAACAAAGATATAGGGGACTTGCAAACATTGGACCCGACCCAGTTTGGCTTTGTCAAGGAAGATCATGCCTTTTGAACTTGGTCGACTTCTTCAAATAGTCACCAAGGCCATTGATGAGGGAAAGGCAGTCCATACAGCCTACCTTGACCTTGCAAAGGCTTTCACACAATACCCCACTCAGGTATTGTAGAAAACTTACCAGCTTAAATGTAAACCCATATGTCACAAGATGGGTTGCAAACTGGCTTAAGGACAGAACCCACAGGGTTAGAGTTGCTGGCGCTGTGTCAGACTCCAAGCCGGTCACAAGTGGTGTCCCACAGGGCTCGGTCCTTGGCCCCTATTGTTTGGCATCTACTTCTCAGAAGTACAGGCCAACATGGGAGGACTTTGGCTGACAAAGTTTGCAGATGACTGCAAACTGGGCCATAGTGGAAAGTGCATCGGACACTGATATCCTTCAGAAGGGACTCACGGAAACAGATAGCTGGTGCCAGAGCCATGGCCTGAAGTTAAACGCCAAAAATGTATAGTCATACCCTTCGGGAAAACAAGGTAACCCCAAGCTACCATATAGGTGGCAATCCACTAAGCACAGAAGAGGTTATCAGGGACCTGGGGACCCAGGTTGACAGTGGCCTTTCTTTGACACTCACATTGCTAAAGTGGTTAGAAAGACCTTCTACATTGCCCACCTGATCATGAAGGGATTCACATCCAGATCTAGTGAGGTCATTGTTCCCTGTACTCTTCACTTATCAGACCAATGATCGAGTACAATGCCCCATTCGGGATGTATCTCACCCGACATCTGCAGCAATTGGAGAGACCCCAAAAGTTCCTCACCAAAAGGATAAAGGGACTCCAAAATCTGTCATATGCTGCCAGATTGAAGAAACTCCAGCTCTATTCAGTCGCATACCGTCTGCTCAGAGGTGACATGTGCCTGACATACAAGGCCATGTCCAACCCGGAATTAATGGACGTGCTCCACCTCAAAAAATCCAAATCCACCAAAACCACTAGAGCAAGCGACTTAAACCTTAGCACGGATATAAATAGGACGTGCTGGAGGGATAGATTTATCACTCAGAGACTCCCTATGCTGTGGAATAAAATCCCGGTCCATGTGAGGCAGAGCACCTCGCTGACTCTGTTCAAGAGAAATCTAGACCTGTGGATGGGAGATCGTAGGTTTACCCCGGGAATCATCTCTGGGTCACTGCTGGACAGAGGCACAACAAACTAATGGGCACAGTATTTTTTCATATAAGGGGTGGCGTAAGCCACAATAATTTGGGCTAGGCTTATAAATGCCTTAGGGCAGATAGCCTAGTATAAACCTATGAACCTATGAACCTATGAACCTATGTAAGAAAGCAGCCCTCCAACCACTTTCCTTCCATATTCCAGCATCATGGAAACTACTAGGGTGTGTTACAATGATATTTGCAATCAGGCTTTCTGCTTAGCACACCACCTGACAAATGAGCAATGGGAACCCCCTTCTGTTTATGTACAGTTCTGCATCAGTTACAGCGGGGTGTTTAATTGGAACATGAGATCAGTTTATTGCACAAGGGTACAGGAGAAGTCAGCTATGGCATAAAACTGTTGCATGGCAGTTCTTTGCTCTATAGCTGTAACTGTGAGGGGAAATACTCATTCACCTTGGTGTACATTACTACCAGGAAATGTCAGACAATGTGACTGGGAGCTGTCAGGGACACTGCTATTGCATGTGCTGCTGAAATAATGCCAGTATACCTAGCCTCAGATAAACTTTGGTTTTAGGAGTTATTGGGTTACCTCATTCAGTATGTACATGCAGGTGCAGGGTATACATTCTACACATGGCCTGCACCAGCTTTCTGTCTGTTTGGTATCTGTCAGTTAATTCCTGATCAGACAGCTGGCTTAAATATAGCCTTGCTCTGTGCCTAGCTGGCTGCTTTCTAGGATGCATTTACATATCTTCCTCTATGGCTTTCAGTAGCCTCAGCTGCTTTTTTTTAAGTAATGCTGCAGATTCTGCAGGATTCTGTAATAATCTTTATTAATATCATGGCATATAAATACAGCACATATGGCCTCCACTGAGTGCTTTCATGAAGTTGTCAGCAAAACACTTTGTCACACTTAACTTGTGCTGGGCATTCATGCTGTGTTTTTGGAATCTTTCAGACATGTGAGGAGTCCATAATTATCCTACACTGAGTAGATAATTGCTTACTCTTGTTTTAGTGTACTTTATACAATTGCATCTGCCACTGTTGCTCTGACATTTTGCTTTGGTATACTACACTGTCCATAATTTTCTTTTGGAATCTAGCCCTTTTAGTCCACAATATCACCCAGCAATAAAAACATTTGAAACACAGGTGATACAGGAATTTCACAACAACTAACAGCTTTATTGAGAAGGCAAGCTCAATCTTTCATGAGCAGACTAGGAAACATTTAGGTCTCTTAAACCTAATGAAGCATTGGTTTGTTACTTAGGTGGGCAAGGGAGGGGCAGTAGTGCTATGGGGTAGATCAGAATATGATAATAAGATAAATACACAGTTATCCAATGCCATTTTTACAATAGACTGCCCTCAGACCATACTTAAAAATGATGGCTTCCTTTCAGAGGCAGTTCATAATGGTATTATTGTAGCTGAACTTCAAAGACAGATTATTGTGAAAGACACCGGCAAACTATATTTTTATCTCCTTCAAAAAAATACAAATTATGTTAAACTCATTCCTGTTAGACTGAAATTATCTGGCAGACAGCTGCTCACTGAACCATTGTCACAATATTTTAGAGTTGTGTTTTAAGACTTTTACTTTCCATGGTACTTAGTAGGAGCAAAGATGCTAAATAGTTTCTATAACTTACACAACATATGGAAACTGATGCTAATGTAACTATGTGCTCTCTTAATATGCGATCTTTGTATAGTTCCATTCCACATGGTCAGGGTATTTTAGCAGTTAAGTACTTAATGTCCCAATCTACTCAATATGGTCTTGTTTTTGTGATTTTTACTGTTGGTCTTTTGGAATTACTTCTTAACAAAAAAGAATTTTTTTTTTTACTTCAAAGGCCATTGCCATCTAGAACAAATAGATACCACAATGAGATGTACTCCCCCAGTTTAATACAGATCAATTCATGTGTTATCTGGAATCATTATTATTATTATTGTTATTTTTGGAATTGCTTCAAAACATTTAAGGGAGTGCATTTCCTTATGGAACTGATAGCTTCATAATTTTTGGGTGGTTTGGTTAGGAAATGTATTATTTGGTTAAACTCCCATTATTTGATAATAAGTTCTCTTAGACTAGTCATTTATGGATGTTGCAGTGACTAAGTTAACCAATGGGACTACTTCAATGCATGTTTATTGCAAACCATCCCATAAATATGGATATTTACAAGGGCAAAGTTGTCACCCCCATACCAAATGGAATATTTTATTTTTTACATTTTTGAGGATTAAAGAGTTAGCAGCAATTCTGGAATGCTGTCAAAAGAGACAAATGAATTGAAAAATAGTTTTGTGAGTTAAAAAGAAGGCCATTAATTCAGCTATTGATATGCTGAGCTGTATCAGAAGGTGTGATGTTTGGCTAATATCCCACTGGACTGCCACTACTAAATGTAATGTCCCCCACTTAAAACCAGGGTCAGTAATTAAGGAGCCTCAATCCTCACCACTGACTCAAGTATGTCAGCATCACGGAAAACACCAAAGCACAGAGCACACAAGAGTAAAATTCTACAATTTCCCATAAGGCCCCAACAGGAACATGCTCTATTTTCCTGGAACTAGACTGTATACCTCTGTCCTCCTCTAATGAAATCCCTTATCATACACATCAGAGAAATGTGTTCCAGTTTAAGACCTCTGACTCACTCACACTCAAAATAAATTTAAATCTCACACACTCAAACACTTATGGGAAGCGTGACACAGATTTCCAGCTGTGTTCCCTCCCCAAAACAAATGGCAGTGTTGCCACCAGAGTCAGACAGGTCTACATGCCCTTCAAAGGGGATCAATTATTGAAAAATTAAATATCAAAATAAATAATAACTATGACCAGAAGCAGACAGGCATTTGAGGTGATCATGGGAGTATCAAACAGGAATGAACACTCTCTAATCTGTAAGGAACACATTGATTGTCTAGCCACAATGTAAAGTAATGAAAAACATTTAATAATAAGTAAAATGATTACAAGAATGTAAATCAGTAACTTTCAATAAATACCCAAATTCAATCACCAGAAATATAAAATTAAACTGCAGGATAGAAGTCCATCATCATAGAAAAAAATATAGCTAAATAATTAAACTTTCCTAATCTAACTAGAGAATACTGTCCCCTGATCTAATCTGAAACATAACAGCAAGGCAAAGGCAGGGAGGGTTACAGTTTGTTTGGTGAGTCCTTTTTCTTGATATCCACTGCACAGTTATGTAACTGACTGTAACTCTTTCCTAATGAAAAACATTTAATAATAAGTAAAATGATTACAAGAATGTAAATCAGTAACTTTCAATAAACACCCAAATTCAATCACCAGAAATATAAAATTAAACTGCAGGATAGAAGTCCATCATCATAGAAAAAAAAATATAGCTAAATAATTAAACGTTCCTAATCTAACTAGAGAATACAGTCCCCCTGATCTAATCTGAAACATAACAGCAAGGCAAAGGCAGGGAGGGTTACAGTTTGTTTGGTGAGTCCTTTTTCTTGATATCCACTGCACAGTTATGTAACTGACTGTAACTCTTCCCTAACTGCTCAGCAATTGACTTATTTTAAAAATAACAGTCAGCTGTTTGAAAAAGTACTTTTTCCTGTCAATCAGCTGTTCAAATTATCACAAAGCAACCATGAATGTTCTAATGACATCACCGACTGATCAGCTACTTCTCCTCTGACAGTTTGTACTTTAGAATCTCCTTCACAAACATGTGCAACTAGAAATGTATCAAAACACTGTCAAATTCTTTAAACATTCTGTGTAAGTAGGGAGATACTTAACATTTTGAAACTTATTTACATTTTCACAATTAGACATGCTGGCATGCAAAACAAATTAATCTGAGAATATACACAACTCTCCTTCCAGACATGCTAACAGAGACGGCAGTGATAGTTTTATACGTTTTCTGAGTTGAAGATACAACAATCCCATTAATTCAGCTATTGATATTCTGAGCTGTATTGGAAGGGAAATGCTTTACTGTATAAATCCAATCAGCAAAGAGGAAAACAAAACACTATTCATTTATTACCAATTATAGTATCAATAACTAGAAGATTAGATGGGTTTTGCAAAACCTTGGCACATATTAAGACAAAATAAGGCACTAGTGGTAAATTATGTACCTGCACATGAATAGGTTCAGCAATATCCATATTTATGGGACATGATAAAAGGAAGTATCTAGACATAGTAAGGCCCTGCTGAGTCTAATTATGGTGGCTACCAAAAACAATTATTAGAACATGGAAATCAATGTCTAAACCAACTTTACTAGAAATAGCAAATACAGTAACAGAGATAAAACAATTGAAAATGGGAACTTTAGAAAAGGGTAGGAGCAAATTACATAGAAGAAAATGGAAATTGTGGGAACAATACATGCAGAGGAGGAACAATGTTTACAATAAGTCAGGATTTGAAAGAGCTATGTAATGTTTGACAAACAATAACTGGATAAATTATAAGTGATGCATAATGTTTGCAACTACAGTGGTGTCAAAGTGGTTTGTAATGTATAATGTTTGCAAATGAAATGATGTTGGTATGATTTATTTTCATTTATACAAATGTAAGATTGCCTATGCCATATGCAATGATTTAATAAAGATGTTTATTGTTTAAAAAATCCTCCTTTAAGAATTTACTTTCTGATAATGTTTTGTTTTCATATAGGAGGAGAAGGAACCTATGACAACACTTAAGGTGTTACAAGAATGGGGCGGGTGTCAAATTGAAAAAAAAAGGACACATCACTGAAAGACCTTAAAGTTCTTTTCCATGTGAGCCTTTTTTTTTACTTTTTATTTCCTCTAGGGCCTACCAAATTGCCTTATTACATGTCATATAGAATGGATTACATATAATTTTGGCTTCTTCTACATTGGACAGACCTCTAGACCACAGAAACATTGCATATATGTACATATTAGCAATATTAATTGTAAATAGGAATGGAGTACACTATTATCACACCATTAATTATTTCACACTATGTCCATTTATACCTTTGTTGGCATTGATTATATGGTGAGTATTGTTATGGCTAATACACAGAAATACCTATCACTTGAAAAAAGAAGCAGGAGTGTATTATTGGTATTTTTTTAACCAGGGTTTAATGAACATATACAACTTATGTTTATTTTATAATTTTGTATCCCTGGGTGGTATAAATAATGCTGATACATTGGGAATCATATGGCATTTATTTTACTCATATTTGTTAGTAAGAGAAATTTCTTATTGTCACCTACGGGATGACAACTTTTTTTTTTATTATTTCCAATGCCATTTTCCAACACTTAGCCATGGAAATTGATTACTGCATATATAATTTATTACATGGGGGGGGGGCAGATTCCCAAAGTAAGTTGAGGACAGTGTAGCATGCTGAAGGAAGACATATGTGATTTCATAAAGTACACTAAGACAAGACTAAAGAATGAATTTCAAAAGTTAGCTGTGAACAACACAGCATGCCAAAGGAAGATTTCAGTGCATCATTTGCAGACACGATTTCAGCAAGTACACTGCAAGCTGTTTGAGTACACAATTATTCACCGTAGGATAATTATGGACTCTAAAACATATTAAGTTCTCCCAATACAACTTAAATGAGACAAACTGCAACACCAACTCTGCTTCAGAAATCCTTCAGAAATCCTTGGCAAATACCATACTGCAACACAAGGAAAGGAAGCTATTTCCAGAAAATCTTATGGAATCAATAAAAATATAGACAAAAAAAAATGCTACCTGCAGTGAATGGACTGCAACAGGCTGTGGTACTGGAAGCTATGGAGGAGGATCTGACAGTGCATACTAGAAGGCAGCCAGCTAGACAGAGAGCCAAGCTACAACTATGCCAACCCTCAGATCAAGAAATCATTGACAGGTACCTCTTAGACAAACAGCTGGTGCAGGTTGTGTGCAACATGTGTGTCCCACATGTCTGTGTAGATATTACAACAACCCCATCCCTGTTGAAACAGAAGTGTATCTCAGCCTAAGTGTACTGGCATCTGGGACATTGCAAAGACATATGGGAGATGCAGTAGGAGTGTCACAGACAGCTGCTAATCATATACTGACACAATGTGGACTAAGGTAGATGGATACATATGCTTTACATCTACGCCTATGGAGCGGTGAACTGTCATGCACCATTTCTATAACATTGCAAACTTCCCCCATGTAATTGATGCAATAAACTATACCTACATCCCTATTTAGCCCTCTGTGAACCAAAAAGCAGATGGTACATCAATAGAAAGGCATGGTCATCCCTGAACTGCCAGGTGGTGTGTACAGCAGAGGGAATCATAACAAACATTATGGTGACACACCCTGCAAGTGTTCATGATGCTGCCTCATGAAGAGAAAGTGGTCTGATGACTGCATTTCAACAAGGTAAAATACTTGAGGGAATACTACTGGGTAACTACAGGGACACAGTTAGGATATAAGCTAAAGACATCCCTTTCAACATTATTCATGATGGCAACATATGTGTTTCCACTCCACACTACAGGAGACTGTCATTATCCACTCAAGTCATGGCTAATGACCCAATACAGAGAACCATCCAACCCTGTAGAGGAGGCCTAGAATAGAACACATGCAGCAACATAAAATACCATACAGCATGTCTTTGGTGAACTGAAAGCCAGGTTCAAAAGTCTGGACACATCCAGGGTACACTGCAGTACACACCTGAAAAGGCAGCTCAGATTATTAGTGCATGTGCCATGCTAGACAACATGCTAATAACACTTGCTGATCTTTCAGCTGCAGGTGTGGGTGAACTACCCTAAGAACCCCAGATGTCTGAAGATGACATCCCACAGCTATCAGAAAAGGAGCAAGAGAACACAGGGAACTTAAGAAACACGCATGGGAGATATAAGGTATGACCATGAGTCCAGGCCTAGGTGATATGGCAGCATCTGACACACATACAGAAATACACATGTTACACACTGAAATTCAGATGTTGCCCCACCACAGCAGCACAGATTGCATCTAATGGAAATTGCTCAGTAGATGTACACACTGAGCATCCAACATACTAACACAATGCTAACATATAACAGTATGAACTATACCAATTTATTATAACACAGACCATCAAGTCATGCCACAACTGACTCTAGTATGCATACAAACTCATAGTGGTGTATGTGTTTTTGGCCATCAATAGACATATCTCTGTGAAACCCATTCATATCTGTCTGCTATCAAAAGATGCAAACAGGAAACAAAATCAGGACATACTCTACAGCTGTTGTCAATATTACAAGCAACATATATCATCGTCATATGTCACAGGCTGTCACTGTATTTATGATTGTACATTATTTCTAATGTGTTGTGTTGCATTCCAAATAATTGATGTTTGCTTTGCTCATCTCTTTTGCATATGGCTTTTATATTTCCCACTGGAGTGTCATCTCAGTATATCTTCATTATACCAATATGTTAATTGGTAACTATTCATATGACTCATTGCATGCACAGACACCTGAGTTACAGCTGACATTTGCACACCAGCATAAATGTGCAAGGCACACATACAAGACAGGAAACATGGAAATAGTGATATTCTCTGAGTCTGATGGCCAATGCTGTAATCATACATCACAAATATTAAGCACTGCAGATCACAGGACTTGTGTTATGCTGCCATTTTTACAGTGTTGTTTTGCAAGTTAGACTCATGACAGTGTTGCATGACACAGTGTCACTGCATGCTAATATCAGGTTATGTATGTGTGCTGGCTCATGGATAATGAGGGCTAATAATCAAGTGTTCAGGTAATGTCAGTATTGCCACTGGTAAGCTGTACTATGAGTGCCATGGCATGGCCTGGAGCAAGCTGCTCACATTCTATGATGGATACAGTGGTCCTGGCATGGGCCTGTATTGAAAGCATTCATAAATATAGATAATAAGACATAGCTAACATACCTCTCAACCTGGAATCATAAAAAATCTGGACAAAGGCCCATGAAAAAAGGTACAACTGGCCAAAAATCTGTATGCTGAGTAACATAAAATGTGCATATATAATTGTGTAACCCCACCCACTCCAATGGAATTGTGGGATACCAACTTTTAAACACAAATTGATGAACAGTTTCTCCCTAGTGCCCCAGTTATACTTACCCTTCCATGAGGAGATCATTAAAAGAAAATCAATTTATACAGTATACATATCTCTCAAATTCTTAGCATAAAAAATCTGGAAAAAGCTTAAAATAAGGGGGAACAAAGTTCCAATATAGAGACAGATTTTAAATATTGCTCTTATAACTTTAGAATGTTGCTAAAAAAAAACAGGATTTATGTTAACATGCATTTTCTGTAGGATATGAAGCCTGAAATTCAAATGTATGTCATTATTTAGTGACTTCTATTCTCATTGATTTTCCAGACAACTATGCATTTTATGAGGAACAGGCCAAAAATATGAGGCAAAAATCTGGACAATCATTCTGTGAAAATGTGGACAGTTGAGAGGCATGTAGGTGTAATCTAGATTTGTCCCTATAGTCTGTCTGGTATCATTTTGGTAGCCTTGCTGTAGACTTATCAGTTTTCTCCAGATGATTCATTGAGGTTGTGACAAGTAATCCATACTTCTATTTTTCTCCTTTGCAGCCACTACATTAAAAATCTCCTTAATCACATTATTTTTACTGAACAGGAGGTCTTCATGTTTAAGCAATACCTATCACTGAGCTCAACTCAGCTAATGCTCTGGGTTGCATTTTAGAGCATTTCCCAACCTTTTAATCCAAAAGTGGTCTAAACAAAAACCTCGAGTAAGAAAAAGAATTTCAGCCTTATTTTTTTCTTTCAGTGAAGACATAAGTTGTACCCAAGGCTTAAAATTCAAAGCTGACAACAATAGTAGCTGAAAATAAATTAGCAAGTCAATTGTTATGAGGATACACAGATCCTGTATAGGAATACTGTCTGCCTCCCTATTCCCCCCCAAAAGACAGTCACTGCCTATGCAAACCTCTGGTGTTAGATTGGGATGAAAGCAGAGGTTCAAATGGCCACAGTCATGTATTTCAAGTGACTGCTGAAATACAGATAAATAGCAGCAATACTTACTCCTCAAGCCTAACACACAAAGGTAACCAGATGTATATGTGCTTGATGTTTGATTGTGAGGAAAGTGAAAATAAATAATGATTACAATAATGTATTCTACTTTGCTGCTACCAGGCAGTACACTGCCCCTACAGGAGCTAAAGTAACCTTCTTTGTATACCTCTGAAGTCTGTTAGAAAAGTAAAGGAAAGGATGACTACACAATTCTCAGCACCCACATAACCTATGGTAAATTTCTGTACACAAACATCTGAGCAGGGATGTTTTAGAATGTTTGTGGTTGAGGGCAGAGGCCATTATCAGTTTTATCCTAACAGAGTCATATCACAACTCCATTCAGGAGTGGGTGCAATCGGAAAATGAAAGCATTTTTTCCTAATTTTTCCTCAACCAGAAACAGCTTTTTGGGGTCCCCAAAGTCAAGGATGATTAAAGGAGCCCCCCTGCATCCATTTATACAGTCTGGGGAGTGGGGACCACCAGATTCCTAGAAGATCTAAGTGTCTGAATGCTCTGTGACATATTTTATGCCTTACTTTTGAAATATAATCACTTTTTAACTACATTTTTTACTGATACGCAGAAGAATAATGTGCATGTCCCAGCATTATCGGATGTGTGCATTGATAAAAATAAGTGATATTTTTTACACACACAGATGCACGTCACAGCAATGCTAATTTTGTACTTATTTCAGCAAATGCATTGTACAACACTAGTACTGCTACACAAGAGCAGTGACTGATGTTTAGCTATCATCAAACAGCAGCAGGAATAAGTCATTTTTATTTACCTCAATGAGTAGTAAATTAATACCTATTACTATTCCTGATTTCAAAAATATTCCTGATTTTACCTCATAATTTTGCTGTGTCACAATAAATCCAGTCATCAGAGTTTTATACTTATTGTTTAAAATCATGTTGATGCAAAATGTCTTAGTCTAGTAACTTTTTAAATGAATTAGAGTAATATTTAAAATGTGTTCCTCATTTTAAGACTTTATTATGCTATCATTTATATCACTGAACAGAATTCTTCAGCAAAAATGTTGAGAGTTATAGTATCAGGTATTCTGCAAGTATGTATAAAAACCCTGAAAGAGAAACCATCCCTGAAGATTAGTAGCATCAGCTCTTCTTAAGCTCCAAGGTTTGCACTAAGATCGGTCACCCTGGGCTGCTGATCTCTCTAGTGCTTACTTTGCTTATGTTCATTACAGCTTTGCCCTAGCAGGGTCATATCACAGTCCTGTTCATGTTAAAGGGTGTAATTGAAAATTAATACATTTTTTTCTCCTCATTTTTCCCCAACCAACAGCAGCTTTTATGGGGCCCCAACAAAGCCAATGATGATTAAGGTACCCCCTGCAGCCACAGCTATTGCAGGTACCTAAAGTTGGTTATGTTAATTTAATGAAGAGGATGTCCACCAACAGGGCTTGACTAGGCCAGGGGCATTCTGTCGGTGGTAAAATATTTAATAAAATTGTAAAGCTTCTTACTTGACAAAATATTGTTACTGTAATTAAAGATCTTTGAATTTTAAAGGAGATAATAAATAAGAGTTATTGTTACTTACATGCTTTATTAAGTATACAAGCTCGCTGTACTAGCTTTTGCTGGTTTGGCAGACATGTT
Organism: Protopterus annectens; assembly: GCF_019279795.1. NCBI lineage: Eukaryota > Metazoa > Chordata > Ceratodontiformes > Protopteridae > Protopterus > Protopterus annectens. Next base: position 514,442,585 of record NC_056728.1, on the reverse strand, counting down.
ACTAAATAACAAGATAACATAACTTGCAGTGGTTGGGCCCCCCAGGACCAGGTGGCCCCCAGCGACTGCAGGGTTCTCTGGTGCCTAAAGCCGGCTATGCTGAGCTGCAGGGAGTGCAGGGTTTTCTTATGGCTTTTATGGTTTGGTCATGAGGGCAAATCCTTAGTAATCAAACAAAACCAGACATACATATACCTACACCCTGGATTACGCATACTAAAAGAATGCACCACCACTTCCTCTGCTTCTATCAACTCAACAGCTAGAAGAGATACAGACTGTTTGAGATTAACAAGCAGAACAATACTAAATGTGTAGCCATGTAAAGGACCCACAAGGTCAGAAAAAAAATGTTGCATCTAGTCTGTTTACTTTTGATTTTAAAATGAGGAAATGTTAGTCAACAATATATACTTCAGCAATCTTTTCTCTGTGAACCAGTAGGCGTAGATGGTGGGGGCATATCTCTTGTCCTGCAACAAAGTGACCCGCAAAGTACTTCAACATGATAAAAACCGGTGCGTAAAAAATGCACTTTCCTGCATCTACAGAAAATAAGAAAGGGAAAGAAATGGTATGTCTCTTGACAAATACTTCTAAACTATTACAAATCAGTACAATAAAAAGTCAAGAAAAGATAAAAGATGCTAGTTTTCAAAAACACTTTTTTTAAATAAGACACTTTGTTGACTGTGTACCATCCAGTAAATATTATATGTTTCATGCAAATAGTCAAATGCATATGTGTTGAAAGTTTGCTTGCTGCTCACCAACTGCTAAAAATTGAGGAACGCACACTCACCTATCACCAACAGTGTAACATGCTGCTTTGCGCACTTCTTTCACAACAGTTAGCTCTGATAGTTCCTGCCCAGCTCCTATTACCTCTCAACCTCTTAGAGCAAAAAATCTGGACAAAGCCTAAAATGATGGGGGGACAAATAGTGACAGATTTTAAATACTGCTCTTATAAACTTAGAAAGTTGATAGAATAATAAGTTTTGCATTAGCATAAATTTTCTGAATGATGTGGAGTCTTAAACTCCAATGTTTGTCATTATTTAATGACTTCAGTCCTCAGCTATTTGCCAGAAAGGTACAGATTTTAGGAGAAACACAACAAAACTATGAGGCAAAATCTGGACATTCTGCAAAAATCTGTACAGTTGAGAGGAAGTCAAAATGATCATTATGGGATGGAAGATGACTATGCAAATTATGATTTACTGTGTGAAAAGTCATTACAATGAACTTGAGATGTTTCCAAGTATGATAGTGTGCTAAATATGAAACAAAATATCCGATATGGAAAATTATGACATTTGTTCACTGTTTTAATGTGTATTTTCATTGAAAACAGATTGGAAAAGGTGTTTCACTGAACTGCAATTACTTCCCTAAAAATATATATGTGTAACAGTCAGATTTAGCAGTTAACTGTACGAAACCTCAGTAACTACCCATTTACAAGTTAGGACAAGAACATTTGTTGTTCTACTTTTCTATGGGGAAACAATGCTACAATGTTATGTGCGCTTCTATAAGCCCCCCCAAAAAATAATGTTTTTTATAACTAAAAATGGTAGTTATAATAATTGCATAATGCCAGACATTTGTAACTGTTTCTGTTTTTTTTTTCCTGTTATAGTATATCATAGGTCTCTATTGTCTCTGATTTTCAGGGACATCCCTGATTCTGACTCTAATTGTATCTCTGTCTTTCCTAAATAAATTTACTACACCTGCCCCTCTCTGTGAGGAACAGTTTCTCTCTTGAAAGTTGTGTCCTATGTGGGGGGGGATGGAAGACAATAAATAATAAGAATAATTGAACCTACTGGAAGTGGTATTATTTATTGATTTTTTTGAAGGGGATCTGGACTAGATGATCGCAAGGGTGGACTTTTTAATCATGGCCTAATCACAGAAATTGTGTAGTGCACAAGTGATGTAATTCCTCACAGATAAATGGACATGGCTTTTTATAGAATCATCAGAAAAAAGCCTAGAAAAGCAATTTTGGAAAGCAAGTATTATATGCTTTTCTCATGTTTGCAGAACAGTTTACAAATAGCCATTAACAGACAGGAACAGTAGCAGAACAGCTTGTACAGATGTTTCCTTTCAGATTTCTGTTAATGGCATCCTCACATCCGGAAAAGTGCTTACAAGTAAATCATGAAAGGACAATAGAAAAGTCTACCAAGAGGAAAAAACAAAATCTATGTACATGATTAGAACTGTATATAACTGTATTAATTCAGATATGTTAGAAGTATTTTGGTAGAAACACACTTGTTTCGAGGTATTGTATGGAGAAAGGAAAGTCATCATCTATACTGTTTGTATAGAAAAACTTTGTAAATATATGCTACAAACTAACAGAAGAGTATGTGTGGTTTGTTTATAAAAAGCTATTTATTGGTTACTGCTCTTAAAGTCAGATGCTGCATCAGTGTATATTCTACAAGTTTCTGTGGGCAACAGACTGTGATAACTAGACTTTGATTTCAGCAGTAAACAGCCAGCAAGATTTTGTGTCTTAAGAAGACTTTGGATCCAGCACAGCATAGAAGCAGCACAAATTAAAATACATTTTTCAATGGGAACCCTAACGAACGTTCCTAACCTGTATCCAAAAACAGGGGGAGTGGGTAATGCCTTGTATAAAGTCACTCCTGTAAAAGCACAGTAACTAACGTTTATGTGAAGTACTTCAGTTTTCTACAGTTTGTAGCAATACAGTTCATCAGACGTTTGAATCCAGAGTAAGACTGCAGTGCAGGAAGGTGAGCAGTGCCATAAATTCTCCAAAAAAGGTGCAATACAAAGTTGTAAGACTGAAACTGCCAGTTTTGCTGTACCAACTTCACAAGTGACTACAGAGACTTTTCAACCATCTACAGTAAAACAGCCTGGCCATCTGCCTCTCTGTTGACTGGTAAGAAAATGTTTCTGTGCTACATACAGTATGAATGCCATAGAGGTTATAATAATAATAACAGAATGAAATGTATATACAGTATATTAGCAAATGTAAAACCTTATTAGGGCAAGTTGATAGTAAGGCATTAGGCAAATGGATTACAATATTTGACTGGTATCTGAAACAAAATCATATGTGGTATAAAAAATGTTCATTGTGTGTACAATGTCATAAAAATACAGTGCATGCCACTATTCAAAGGTTAGACTGTACAGACAAACCATTTAATGGTAAAAACCAGAAAAAGTTAATATGCTTACATTATATTCAGATGTTGGACAGTTATATTCTGTTACCAGATGTGAAGGGTTTATTTCAGAGTTACAACAGTCAAATCAGTTATTGACAGAAACTCTAGTACATCTTGTTATAAAAGAATTTAGTAAACTTTTAAAAGACAGACACAGTGAGTTCAGGAAGCTTAGACAAGTTATACATACATTTTTTTCAAAAGTGCTTAGGAGTTTCAGATTCAGCAGAGCAGGCTCCTGAGACATATCAGGCAGACTATGAGCAAATTCTTGAACAGCAGTTGCAGGATAAAGAAAATAAATTAGCTAAACTGACAGAAACTGACTTCCTCCATATAACAGCTGAGCTTAAAAAGAACAAGAAACTACAGCTGATTTGTACAAAAGAAATATATTTTCTAATATGTTTATGCTTTGAAAATGCTTAAGCATACATGATATCTGATGTATGGACAAATCATTGTTAAATGTTTTACTTTCATTCAGTTAAAGCAAGACATTTATCAGTAGTACAGTAAGTAGACCATATAACTGCTATTCTAATAGCATAGGCAAAAGGTACACAACAGTTTTAGTGTATAAAAATCAAATAAAAATTGTTAATAAGAGTAAAGATTTAAAGTCACAAGACTGACATGCTTGAATAAAGATTTAAAATCACAAGACTGACATGCATGTATTTTCTTTTCATCTAAAATACATCTGTTACAATGCACAAGAATAACAGGCAGACAGCAGCAAATATAAATAATGTAAATATAAACATGTGTTACTTAAGCTAATATCAATTTTGTTTTTTATAGTTTTTTTTACTTGGTTTACCAGCTATCTTTCCAACAGACAACTAGCTGTCAAGTGGAAAAAAGCAACCTCCTCCTTTCTCAATACCCCAACAGGTGTCCCACAAGACTCTATATTAGGCCCCCTCCTCTTTAATATTTTCATAAATGACTTCTTCCTCTCTATCTCTCATGCAAACATCATACACTATGCTGATGATTCCACAATCATCTGTGCTGCCTCATCCATTCCAACTCTTCTAAAACTTATTCAAGAGTCCTTCTCCACAACAGAACAATGGATGAAACACAACCATCTAGCATTCAATGCCACTAAAACTAAACTTATGATATTTACACCCTCTAAAGCCAATAACTTTGATAAAAATTCATTCCCCATCACCAGCCAAAATAATACGCCTCTACAGCTAGTATCCTAATCCAAACTGTTAGGAGTCCAAATCGACAACAAACTGAAATTTAACTCCCACCTATTACTAAATATAAAAAAAAAACACCAAAAACTTGGCATGCTCTATCAACACAATTGGTTCCTCACCAAATCTACTAAGCTTTCTCTCTCCTCTACATTTCTCCTTCCTTCCCTTCTCTACGGTGCCCCTCTTCTAACAAACATACAAACATCACTCAAAACCAAACTATCCTCTTGTTATTATAAAATAGCCAAATTCGCCACCAGTACCAAATCATCTATACATCACTGTGAACCTCTCCACAAACTCAACTGGTTAGAACTACCCAACTACCTCTCATATACCCAGCTCACATATGCCCATAAATTCATATTTCAACCACACCTCTGTCCCTCCCTCTCTACTACCTTTAAAATGCACCACACACAAAGACTCTTAAGATCCAACAATCAAAACCTTATTGAAGTCCATAGACTCCTCCACGCCCCAGGACAAAACCTCCTATCCTTCTTACTTGCACACCTATGGAACTCCCTTCCCCCACCATTCGCACAATCACTAGCATCCCAGTTTTTAAAAAATCACTACACTCTCACCTAACATCCACTTGGGAATGCTCCTGCTCCCATCCTTCATAACCTGCTCTTTTTTACAAAACTTTTTCTCTACTCCTTCTTTTAAATCCCTTATAGCAAAGGCATGCTTGCATGCCTGCCTGAAGCATATATCTCCCTAACTACACCAGTAATTTCGTAGCTCTCTATCTATCCTAAAAAAAAAAAAAAAAAAAAAACCTTCTAACTTTCATTTTGTCTTTTTTGGTCTGTGTCTATACTACTCTCAATGTAAACTTGCTAGATTAAGTGTTATAAAACCAATTTGTACAAATGATAGTCTTTGTAATCATCATGCAATCAAGTGTGCTATTAAATCCTTGTATAATCTAAATGTGGAGCTTTTCTCCCCAGGACTCCATTGAAAACGGGTTCTCAAAGCCCAATGGACTATCCTGGTAAAACAACTGCAAATAAATAATAAATAAATACATTTTATAATTGTGTAGTAACATCACACCAAACAGTTAAAGTTATGAATTTTAAAAAGAAATAAAATCACAGATGGTATTAGTCAAACAGTTTTTGTAAAATTAATGGCAGGGCAGTTAAATAAATAAAAAAATACTGAAATCGATGTAAGCTAACTGTAAAATAATGTCTATTTATGTAGTATAAATGCATAGTTATGCAAATCACATATACTTATTATATTTCTACTAATATACAACTGTAAGTGTATTAACAAATGATTTAAAGAAAAATTAACTATGGTCTACAGAATCTAAAATGTGAGCTCAGACCTTTCTAGACTGAATGAATAGTTACAGGAAATGTTGAGCAGATAAGGTAAAAAAAAAACAAGACTAATTGTCAGACAAGTGACTTGAGTTTTTCTAAAACATTATTTTTATTAAAACATAATTGTTAAAATGTTCACATGCAACACTATTTGGTAATTGTAATAAAACATCACAATTGTGCATATATGTTACTAATAATCTGTTTGCAAGTAAATGTTAAAAGTAAAAAAAAAAACCTCAGTTGCATCAAGTACAGCCAGCAGATGGGCTATAGTATACATACAGTTCAAATTAATTGTATAGGAGGGTATAAATACCTACTAGTGGCAATAAACAGCAAAAGCTTTATAAAAATGATCAAATCAGACAAAGGTCCATAGTATGTTAACCTAATAAAGCAGATAAACAATAGTGCAATACTACAGGGGGAGGGGTATTTTTTCAATTTTACATTGACTGTGTAAGCAGTATGTATTGCAAAAAGGGTCTAAAATAACGCTACAGAAAAAAATAATATCTCATTCCTTCTTGACAATACTCTTTTAGGGGGGAGGGAAAAACATGTATTAGTACATAAGAAACACTGGTAAACAGATTAAATCTGAAAGTCCAAGATATTTTATGCTAGTTATTATTGTATTGTTTAGTATTAAATTGTATTTGCAACATGTTAAACTGCAAAGCTATACAAGAGATGGGTTTAAAATTGCTTTATTAAAGCTATATAAGAGAGAATAAAGATATGCAAAAGGCATAAATGTTTCTAATAGCAAGACTGGTCACTATTTTAATATGTTTTTGGCAAAACAATGTTATGGTTAAAATGACCTTGAAACTGCATATTTTCAGCAGTGTATAAATGCTTGCAGTAGCACATAGTTATTGTATCTTATATAATAAAAGTAAAGAGTTAATGGAACAGTTCTAAGTCATAAATTAAATTATGTGATTGCAAAATAATAAATTAATCAAGTTAAAAAATAAAACTAAAGCAGACACAGCTCATTACTGATGAAAGATTTTCACAGAATGGTCTGCAAAAGAAACAGTTGTTAAATTCAGTTTTGGTAGTAATACTTAATATTATTGTATTAACTATGTAAAGTTGCATTTTGACTTGTATCAAAAAAAGACTAAAGGCTTTGTTTCCTAATGTGTTTCCTATAAAAAAGAGGGAATTGTTAGAGTTTGCGAATTAAAATACATTTTTCAGGATCCATCCACAAGCAACAATTATTTTTATTATACCTCTCCCACATAATCATTTTAGACCATTTCATCTGAGAATGTGGTTTTAATGATACATGCAATGAATGCTGATATACCTTTATTCTCATATGCAGACATTATATGTTGATGGGATGTCTGTTATATTTCCGATGTGAACATCAGTTTCCATTTAATGTCAGGTATAATTTTCACAGGAATTTGTGGCCTGGTGGACATGTGGTTTTCATTGTTATGGTTTTGTTTACTGACCTACATTGCATATGATAGCACAGTTGACTATGGCCATTCCGCATTCTAAAGTTTCATACTGACTGTTTTCTTCCTAGCATTGTGTCACAGAGGTTATGTTTTAGACTCGTATAGTATCAGGTATCCATGTAGACTTTCTTTCTTGTCTTGTTATTCACCCTGACAAAGCATAGGACTCATGGACATGCACCCATCAGATGTCAGAAATGAGCATATGCCAGACCACCGCCTGAGTCCTCTGGTGACTATGACAACAATGATGGAGACAATGATGATGACAATGAAGCTGGACCTGTATGTGCTATCATCCCTGTTGCACCCCAGAGGAGAAGGCAGCCATGATGGCAACAATAGATTATTGGGAACAGATCCAGTAGGTGATGACTGATGTCTTTCTGACACATTATTTTTCTGCATCAGCTAGAGGTATCAATCAGCAAATATATAAATGGGAGGCGAAAACGCTTGTGCCACCTAGCTTGTCACTTTGAACTCTATTTTATACAATCACTGATGGAAACATGCATGTGGTCTACAGAAGCAGGTGACATTCACTTGTGCGAACTATTCATATAAGGGCACACATTGCAACAGTTTTGCCATAGATCTGGTGGCCTGAGTATTGAATGCTTTAATTCATACAGATGCATTTTATATTAGGATTCCACCCTGTGAGTATGCATACTATTCACTTTAAATTACTATGCTATATCACTGCACAAATATGTTTAATAGGATATCATATACATTTGTCTAATTGCATAGTGTGCATCATATTTCAGGCTGATCTGATTAAACTGCATTGGTAACTTTCTGAAGTAAGTGTAAGTAATAAACCTTTGAAATTGGACATAACCTCATTTCAATATCCAGTATCAGATTATACAGTTTATGGTGCAAAATGTTGCTTTTGTATTTTGTTTTGTTTAAAAGGACAGCATTCCTATAATTTTCCATTTTGCTAAAACCTCTGCTAGAATTAATTAAATACTGAACACAAAAAGTCTCACTACCTATGTCATTGTATAGGCTATTTTATTGCCATGGTAAATTCATCAGCTGGAGCATCTTCCTTCTCAGAAAGACAAATTGTCAACTAAGTCTTATAGGTGGAACACCTTACTTTGACCATTAGTTGAGGTAGTAGTAATAGCAGCAGTTGCAGGTGCAGCAACAGCAGCACTATTAGTAGCAGTAGTAGTAGCACTACTAGTAGTACTAGTAGTAGTTGTAGTAGCACTAGTAGTAATAGTATTAGTTGTAGTAGCAGTAGTTGTAGTAATAGTAGTAGTTATAGTAGCAGTAGTAGTAATAATATTAATTGTAGTAGCAGTAGTAGCAGTAATAGTAGTAGTAGTTGTAGTAGCAGCAGTAGTAGACGTAGTAGTAATAGTAGCACTAGTAGTAGCAGCAGTAGTAGCAGTAGTAGTAGTAGTTGTTGTAGCAGTAGTAGTAACAATAGTGGCAGCAGCAGTAGTAGTAGCAGCACTAGCAGTAGAAGCACTAGTAGTAGTAGTAGTAGCAGTGGTAGTTAGCAGTAGTAGTAGCAATAGTACTAGAAGTAATAATAGTAGCAGTAGTACTGAAAGCACTAGTACTTACACTAGTAGTAGCAATGAAACCACGATGTAAGTCTGAGGTGTAAAGAATTATATGTGTTTAGTAATAGTAGTAGTAGTTGTAGTAGCAGTTGTAGTAACAGTAGTAGTTGTAGTAGCAGTAGTAGTAACAGTAGTAGTTGTAGTAGCAGTAGTAGTAGTACTAGTAGTAGTAGTTGTAGTAGCAGCAGTAGTAGCATAGTAGTAGAAGAAGAAGCAGTAGTAGTACTGATAGTAGCACTAGTAGTAGTAGCAGTAGTGGTAGCAGTTGTAGTAGTAGATATAGCAGTAGGAGCAGCGGTAGTGGCAGCAGCAGTAGTAGTAGCACTAACAGTAGTACCAGCAGTAGTGATAGTGCTAGTAGTAGTAGCAGTCGTAGCTAGCAGTAGTAGTAGCAGTAGTAGTACTAGTACTAGCAGTAGTAGTAGTACCACTAGTAGTAAAAGCAGTTTGGATGGTGCAATGGTACAGCAGTAGCATTGTTGCCTCACAGCAAGAGGTTCTCTACTTCAGGTCTTGGCTGGGGAGCCTTCTGTGTGGAGCCTGCATATCCTCCCTGCATTCGTGCTGGTTTCCTCTGGGTGCTCCAGTTTCCTCCCACATTACAAAGACATGCATCTGGAGCATTTCTCCCTGGGCCTCCTCTGAAAATTGGCTTCATTCCAAGTCGGACTTTCCTGGCAAACAAATGTTAAATAAATAATAAATAAATAGTAGTAGTTATAGTAGCAGTAGCACTAGAAGCACTAGTAGTAACACTAGTGAAACCACAATGTAAGTATGAAATGTAAAGAATTATGTTATATTTGCTTAACCAGAAGGTTTTGCAGATGTATGCAAATTAATCCTCAATGTCTGCCAAGAAATTAATTTGTGGTTGTGATCATAGAGAAAAGTTGCATAAACAGCAAAATTAAAAAAAATCAAACAACACAATAAAACCTTTATTTTTTTTTTCAAAATCACTTTGAACTCTAGCATGAGGATTATAGCTAGAAATTAAATTAATTGTAAAATCAATATGTTTCAGAAAGTGACTGAAAGACCTAAACATTTTTGCAAAATATTAACGTATGTGGTGAATTAGTACTACATGACAATGTATCTGTTGCAGTTCTCTGAAAAATAAAGCAAAAAAGTGTTCCAGAAAATAAATAAAATTAGTAATTAGTAAACCTGGAAACACACCAAACCCTAACACCCCAGACTAACCCCAGAATCAGTAAACTCCGTGTAGGCTCCATGTAGAGCCTACATGGATTGGATCCATGTACATGGCCAAGTGCTCTTGGCAACACACAGTTCATAGTAATAATGCTTGTCATGCCTAAGTGAGGTTTTGTGGCACGTCCCAGTAATGTTGGCCACGAAACCTCATAGAACAACATGGATAATAAATCCATGTACATGAGAGCACCAACAGTCTGCTCCCATACCGCTCAACCTCCTGGACCAAGAAATCTGTAGAAAGCCAGTAAATAAAGTGGAGCAAAGCCCAAGAAATAGGGGACTATAAATGTATAAAGCTGAGAGAATAATCTGGTATGCATTAACATGCATCTTCTGAAGAGTATAAAGTCCAAAATGAAAACGTCTATCATTATTTAGTTACATCCATCCTGAATGATTATTTCAAAACCACAAAGTTTATGAGGAACATCTTAAAAATATAAGGCAAAACCCTGATAAACCTGCCAGAAGTAATGTTTGTTATGTCTGGCTTTTCTCCTTTATTTTTTGCCCACGTTTGTGCAATGCACTACAGCCTTGCAGATGCTTAACCCATTTGCACAGCAGGACCACCCATATATCACACGTGACCCAGACATCCAAAAATAGAAACTACATGCTTTCAGTTAGTATTACTGGACAACACTGTGCATTACACAAACCTGGTAAGTGGTGCCATGCTATGCTCATACCATCAAGTTAACAATGAATACTTAAAATAGATTGATCATGTAACTAATTCTATGGTGGCAGGTGTTAAGTGCTGGACTGGAGTGCAGATGGTCCTGGATTTAAGTCCAGTGTATGCAAACATTTCTTACACTATTGTGGCATTGTAGCTTATTCAAATAATGCAGTACTATAAGGAAATAACCATGATTTTGTATTGGTTGACAGTTTTTGCTGATACATTTGAAAAAAGTGCGTGCTGCTTAGCATTTGTTCGATGCTAAGCGGTGCACACCCTGTTTAAATGTATCAAAATGCAGACAGTGTGAACAGTCAGTAAGCACAATTGGTGGGAAAACATGGTATTTAAAAATGAATTGGTGGGGACTGCACTTTATACATTGAGCTTTAACTTGTGCAGCAATGGCTGGAGTCAGAGAGCGTGTGTGATTTAGAGCACAGCACTGGGATATCCAGGAGTTCAAGGTTTTTTATTGGGCTCCTGGTTAGGGATCATGGCCCATGCCTGTTGAAGGAAGACTATACCAGCTCCCAGTACAAATCCAAAGCCTGGGATAGTTTGTCAAGGGCTTTCATCAGTGCTACTGGTATTCTTCATGTTGGTGCACAATGTTGTCACCACTATGATGATCTCCATAGAAGTAAAAGGGATACCTTTGATCAGTGGATCAGGAATTGCCAGGCAGAGAGCAACCTGGAGATGTGTAAGTATGATTTACATGTATTATCTACAGATACTCAAACTGACTATGGTAAACACTGGTATTCCTAATGCATTTTCTTTCCCCTTTTTCTACAGCTGCAGAAGAGAGACTGCCTTGAATGTGAGGTCCCATGGTAGGCGATTATCAAGAATGAAAGAAGCATGTGGTAAGTAAGCATAATTATCCAAAGCACTGTTATTGTAGCCCTAACAGTTATAAATGGTTTAGTTGCTATAGTATACATTTGTAGGAATTTGGAAATACATATCTGAATAGCAAAAGCAAGTATGCATGCATTACTCTGTGGCATAGCTTCCAATACTACTTCTTACTGCCAAATACCCAGATTTAAGAATCACTGCTTTGCACTGATCATTGCAGGATTCAAGTTTGTCTGGCAAGTAATTTATACTGAAGTCAATAAATAATGAGTGTCAGAATTAACACAAATTGTATGCAGCTATCCATGTGTGTAACAGCAATATTTGAAATATGTTCCATGTTATGGGTCCTTGTACACTCATTATTTTATATGTCTAGATATCCTGCTCTAAAAGGTGGAAAGGTATGGCCTATAACACAAAGCAACAGTTGCACATTCTCAGATAACACTGACCATGTGTCTATTAAATGTAAAATGAAGGAGTGCTTGCATTATCTTGCATTCCAATAGAATAGTAGAGTATTACAGTAGTCACTCCTTGTGAGTTCTAATATCACACTGTCCAACGTTAAAACTCATCTGACTACAATACTGTGTTAGCTTTTCATCAATACAAAATACAGTACTGCTATGTTGTCATCATTATACCATTTGAAGTGCAGACCACCAAACCTGAGGCTTGAATGGCCTACTGTCAATTGTAATCACTGTACATGTAGTCCAAGTTATAAATAAAATTCTTAACAGTTGTTATTGTTTAACGTAGATTGCAACAGAATATAATAAAGTAATTTTTGAAAGCTTAAAGCATAATCTCTGACGTTATTAATGTTCTCCATTTTTTCTTGCACCACACCCCATATCTTAGATTCATAGGTTCATAGGGATGTACTAGGCTAATAGTCCTGGAGCCTTTACAACCCTAGCCCATAGGATTACCCTGGCATTGTGCCACCTGACCTTAGTGCTCAGTGCCTCTGTCGAGCAGAACCACTGGAGTGATCCCTGGGATGAATTTTATATTTCCCATCCACTCATCAAGATTTCTCTTGAAGAGGGCCAGTGAGGTGTTCTGCTTGACATGTATGGGAAGTCTATTCCATAGCATGGGCAGTCTCTGTGTTATGAACTTGTCCCTCCAGCATGTTCTGTTGATTGTGGTAATGAGGTTGAGGTCTCTGGAGCATGTGGTGTGAAGGGATTGGGATTTCTTTAGATGTAGCCTTTCTAACACAACTGGGTCAGACATGGCTTTGTAAGTCAAACAGAGATCACCTCTAAGTAGGCGATATGAGACAGAGAATAGTTGGAGTTTTCTGAGTCTGTCCATATAGGACAAGTGCTTAAGGCCTTGTATCCTCTTTGTGAGGTACTTTTGTGGCCTCTCCAGTTGTTGCAGGTGTCTAGTGAGCTGCATGCCAAATGAGGCATTGTACTCGATGATTGGCCTAATGAGGGAAAAGTAGAGGGAGACAATGATCTCTTTCTTCCTGGATGCAAAACCCTTAGTGATGGGATGTGCCACATAGAAGGACTTTCTGACCACAGTGGCAATGTGGTGGTCAAAAGAGTGGTTGCTGTCAAGCTTTGTATCCAGATCTCTTATAACTCCTATTGTGTTCAGTGGACTACCATCGATGTGGTAATTCATGGGAAATGGGTTTTTCCAAAAGGGAATAACAACACATTTTTTGGCATTGAGCTTAAGGCCATGGTTCTGACACCAGTTGTTGGTCTCAGTGATGCCATTCTGTAGGATGTCATCATCGCTTGGAGAGTTAATAACAACTCCCAACTTGCAATCATCTGCGAACTTTGTCAGTCAGAGACCCTTTGTGTTGACCTGGACTTCAGAGAAGTAGATACCAAACAGGAGAGGACCCAGGACCAAACTCTGTGAGACTCCACTTGTGACTGGTTGGCAGTCTAACTTGGAGTCAGCTTCTTTCACACTGTGGGTACTATCTGTGAGCCAGTTTGCAACCCACCTAGTGATATAGGGGTTGATGCCTAGCTTAGTGAGTTTTTCTAGGATTCCTGAGTGGGGAATGGTATCAAATGCCTTGGCCAGATCATGATAGGCTTTATGAAACACCTTGCCTTCATCCACAGCTCTGGTGACTGACTCAAAGAAGTCGACCAAATTGAGCAGGCATGATCTACCCTTCACAAAGCCAAACTGTGTGGGGTCCAGAGTTTGGAGATTCCCTATATCCTTGTTTATTAGGTCCATGATGATGCATTCCATAGCTTTGCATATCAGATTCATCAGGCTAATGGGGTGATAGTTCCCAGGGTCTATAGTCGATGCTCCTTTGTGGAGAGGGATGACTGTAGCAGTGCACCATTCAGTAGGGACAAAGCCTAAGGTGAGGCTGTGATTGAACAGGGCATACAGGTGAGGTTCCACTCCACTCTGTAGTTCATGTAGAGCACAGCCAGGGATATTGTCAGATCCCACTGAAGCTGTATTTGTGGCCTTAGACTGTGCTGTTTTAACCTGTGCAGCAGTAATACTGGGTGCCTGGCAATCTACTTGTATTGTGAATGGTCCTCTGGGGGGAAGAGGGGTCAAGTTGGCACTGAATCTGTTGGCCAGTATATTGGCAATATATGTTTGCTCGGTATAGGAGGTACCATTGTGCAGTAGCTCAGAGCAAATCAGGGTATTGCCCTGGAGATTCCTTACATAACTATAGAAGGCCTTGTGGTTGTCTTGACTATCTGCTACAATTCTGTTTTCATAGCTATCTTTGGAGGATTTGATGATGGATCTCAACTTTTTGTTGAGGATGATAAGGGAGTTTTTCCAATCTTGGGACTTCACCTTATTCTGCATCAGTTTCCTCCTTCTTTTTTAGAGTTTGTTTATGGCAGGGGACCACCAGATTGGCTTCCTTTTTTTGGAGGAGAGTGTCTTGGTTCTATTGGGTATGGCGAGATCCATGCATCTGTGTATGTGTTTGTACAGTGCATTGGTGTATGACTTGACGGTCATGCAACTATTCTCCATTTGCATGGGTGCCGCGAAGTTAGCCACCTCTGTTTTTAGGAGCCCAAAAATTATCTTTGGAGAAGTTTTTCATGGTGGTTTCCTTTGCAGGGGTGGGGGGGGAGGATGTGGATATCCAAGGTGATTAGTTTGTGGTCAGATCAAACCAGGGAGGAGTTGACTATTGGTGTAGAGCAACAGTCGCCTATGTTGGTAATGACCAGGTCAAGGATATTGCTACCTCTAGTGGGGGTAAGAACAAGCTGGTCCAGGGCATTGGAATTAATGAATTCCAGGAAACATTGGGCAAGTGTAATGGTACATGAGTAGCTTTCCCAGTTAATAGAGGGGTTGTTGAAGTCACCCAGAATGAGGATATTACGTTGAACCCTAATATTCTCCAGGGTGCTTAGGAATGTGGAGTGTGAGTCTTGGGACATGGTTGGGGAACTACAGCAGGCTACAACCTGAATCACTGTCTTACCCAATGTTAGCTGCACCTGAAGTATCTCTGATGCGTTATGTTGGGCTACCAGTCTGGAGGTGTGCGCTCCCTTTATGAATATGGAAACAGTACTGCCTTTGGAGCTTCAATCCAAGTTCTGGGGCTAAAAGGTGTGGAATGAGTTGTAACCTGGTAGTGCAGGGGTGCTTTCTGCTGCCTTGAACCAGGTCTCTCTTATGGCACAAATGCCGATGTTCCCCATTTTAAGGAGTGCTTCAAGTGAGTGCATTTTGACATTTAGACTTCTAGCATTGAGCAGCATGACCCTCAGATTGCATTTGTTTGTAGCTGTTACAGTGGTAATTTGATCTTTGAAACACTGCCTAAAAAAAGGCACTATAGGGGTGGGAAGAGCCTTGGCCAGTATCTGGAAGCCCAGGGGTGACAGCTGCAGACCATCTCTGGCAAATCATTGAGGTCTGTCAATCATATCATTCCAGGCAGATACTGGATCCCCTTAGAATGTCACCAGAAACTTAGCCAGTTGTTGAAATCAATAATTTTCTGCTTGTACTGTGGTATCATTCTGGGTGATGGTAGGATGCTGCTTAGGGCTAGGGTCATACCCACCTGGGCTACATAATCTGCGAGCTCTTCAATGTCTCTCTTCATGTAGTCCAGGGAGGTACATGTCATGTCATTTACACTGACATGTACAATGACAGAGTCATATTTGTACTTGTTGTTGAGGGACCTGAGTGCATGCATTATGTGGTGGATCCTGGCACCTGACAGGCAGCTGACTGTTACTTTCTCATTATTCTTCATTTTGTTATTTCTGGATTACTTATTTTTATAATGACTTCTTTGTTTTTATTATTATAATATTTTTAATGATATTTCTCCTTATGTTAATTTCTATTATTTGTTACATTTTGTTTATTATGTATAATTTTATCTTGCGTGGTTAAATACTTTCCCATTTTTATTATACATCATTCTGTTTGTCATATTATTATTTAACACTTTTTATAACACATTTTATTTTTTATTTTATTTTTTATTTTTGATTTAATTTCTTCTCGGCTAAAATTTGGTGGCACCCCCATGCTGCCCCTGCCCTACTTGGACCCTCAGGTAGATCAACCCCAGGGGCCAGGAGTGTGGTCCCATCTAGGAACAGAGGCAGAGGGGGTGCATGCATCACCCATGTGGAGTTGCCAGATGTGGTGTGCAGGATTGTGCACCAGACTGTGGGCACACACCTACTCTGGATGGAGAACATGCTTTCCATCCCTGTACATTAGACTGGCTAAAGGTGCAGATGACGGCCACTGCAGCCAGCAGTACAGTGATGGAACAGTGCTGACAGTCCAATGGGTAAGGGCATGAGTCACACTGTTACTGTGCTGACATCCATGGAATGTCAATTAACCTAAGCCCACCCCCAACCAAGGTATTCACCCCCTCTTGTGTCCTTAACTGACTCTGTCCTTGTGCAAATGGTTCCTCACCTTCCCAACTTTCCTTTCCCAGATTTGTCTATGTCCCTTCCCCAACATTCTACTCTCTCTTTTAAAAAAAAAAGGCAACCTGTCCCAAAAAAAATATCGTCCCATACATAGCTCTCTATTTTGCATGTGTCTACTTGACAAATGTAATTTGGTCTAATTGGCTTCACAACACAATTCTGTTATTACCACCCCTCTCTGTGACAGTCCAAATATAGTTAAAAATCTGTACATGTGCCCAGTTGTTACTGTTGAAGAAATGAATAGCTATGGCTTTTACCTACACACTTCATGCATTCATGCACATCTCTGCCTTGTTTTTACTTTGTTTTCCCCCCTTCTTGCTCCGCATTTCATCACTTTCCTGTCGTCCTCATTTCTTTTCTTTAAAGAATTATTCACTATTAAGTGGCAGTAGTATCAGTGAATGTATGTCAAAATATAGTATGCCCTTGTAAAATTTATGCCCACACCCTATGTCAAAACCAGCACCATCAGACTTCATCAACAATGCATTAATCCATCAAGCGACAGAGTCAGTTAATTAGTGGATGTATACTAAACACTCAAAAGTAATTATCACATATTCCCGATAAAGTGTGCTTGCACGATGCTACACATAAATCAGCATTGCTCAGCAAGTCTGAAAAAATATTAATTCAATAACAGGAACAAATGTCTCAACTTTGCAGAACAATACATATGGACAAAGCCATACAGAATGGGTGGACATAGGACCATCACTAAAGTGACACGTTGCAGATATTGCTCTTACAAACTTAGAAACATGATAGAATAACAGGTATTGCATGATTATTAATTGATTTACTTAACTTATTCACTCCAATGGAGCTCTGGAAGTTTGCACTGTTACTTCCAATGGGCAGAGCCTAAGCTTTTTGACAGAATTAAATTTTGTCCTCACATTTCAAATGAATGTTCATATGTCTGGAATCATAGGGGTTATAAAAAAAGTATAAATGGCAAATTCCAGCACAAACTATTTTTATAGAGGCAGTATTCTTCAAGTTGTAGGTCTTAAACTGAATTTTATAAGTCGCAGTAAACACAGTGGGCCAGATTCATGAAGGCTTGCACGGAGTTTAAGAGTAGTGTAAGACTCCAGACAGCCAATATGTCTGCCAAGCGATCCAGGAACAGCCGGCAGGGGCGTGCATGAGAGCTCCTAAAATGACTCTTGCACGGACAGTGTTAGGTTATGCAAATTACCTCATTTGCTGCTGAAAGCTATGCAAATGAGGTAAATTTGCGATCCAGGAAACACTAACCTGTCCAAGTAAGAGTAGTGTTATTTGCAGAAATGTACTCGGTTGGTAACTGAGTATCGTTCTGCAAATAGCAAAACGGAGCAATGACAGCTCCAAATAAAGGATGCATCCACTTAAGGAAGCATGCCAATGGCAAAATATAAGGCCATTGGCATTTATATGTGTTGCAAAATAATAACAATTTTTTTTTTTTTCCCGATCTCCGATGTTTAAGCATAGCGCAGCATCACACAAACGTGCTGCACTCTAAAAACCAAAAAAAATAAATAAATAAAAGCCAAAAATAGGCATTTTATTAAAAATATCCATCTGCCATGCAAGTGAATGGCAGGCTGAAGACAACATGGCTACTGAGTAGTGGTTGCTAAGGGGAGAAGCTCAGTGTGAGAGATGTAACCAAGCATTAGTAGGCAATCCTATGCAAATGAGTATAAGGATAGTGAATTCCAATTTTCCCTGCCATGTGAACCATGTCCCTAGAGTGTAAGAGTAGGATTAGGGGAGTAACAGAGTAGTAGATAGGTGACATCATGAGGGGGGTATGTATCAAAGACTGTAAGCTTATTGGGGCAGAGTGGCATGTGTTTGCTGTGAGTTACACAGGACTGGAAGAGGCGTGTCTACAGTTGTCTGAACTGAAACTAAAAAACCGAAGGTGTTCGCTGTGGCTACCACCAAAGTTTCTTGTAAAGATGCTTACACTGTGTGCGTGCGCCTGTACACCCGTCTAAGCCTGTGTGTGCATATGTGCACCCATGTAAGCCTGTGTAAGGCTGTGTAAGCCTATGTGCATGGATCTGCACTCGCCTAAGCCTGTGTAAGGCTGTGTGCGCGCATGTGTGCTCACGTGCACGTGTTTGCGGTTGTTTGCTTGGCACCGCCCCCTGTGGAAACAGAAAAGGGAAAAGGAAGGAAAAGTAGTAGTAGGAAGTTAACCAAGGAAAACTAGCAGAGCTGCCAGGTGAAATCAATCAGAATCAGCTAATTACACAGGCAGTACACTAGTCCAGCCCAGCTCAGCACTTAAAACTCTGCAAACAACATTCCCCCATATTTTACTCAGAAACACTGCAACACTGCAGTATACAAAGAGAAGTAAAAACTTAAGAAGCTTAACTGAGACAAAAAATGTTAGGGGCTGCCATTGCTATTATAAGTCAACATGTGCAAGATGCTGAGGGTGGTGCCGTTGCAGATGTAGCTGAGCAACCCACAGTGAGGAGACAGAGAAGAGTGTACAGACCCAGGTTAACCTACCATGGGCTACATGAGCTGGAGATAGTGGAGCGCCATAGAGTGGACAGAGAGCTCCTACAGCAAATTGTTGAGCTGTGCAGGCCACGCCTCACACACACAACCAACAGAGGGGAGCCCATCCCAGTGGAAACCAAGGTATGTGTTGGCCTAAGAATACTAGCAACAGGTACCTTCCAGAGACCAACTGGTGATATGATGGGGATTTCACAGGCATCAGCATACAGGGTACTGCACCACTTCCTGAATGCCATGTCAGCACATGTCGGTGATCATGTATGTTTCCCCAATTCCCGTGAGGTATTGGCCAGCAATATGTGTCTCTTCCAGCAAATAGCGGAATACCCTGAGGTAGTGGGTGCAATTGACTGCACGCAAATACACATCAAAGCACCAGATGGTGAGCGGGGTAGGGCCTACATCAACCGCAAGGGCTTCCACTCCATCAACTGCCAGGTCATATGCGATGCCCAGGGCATAATACTGAATGTGTGTGCTGGCTGCCCTGGAAGCTACCACGATTCCCATATCTGGCATCTGATGCAGCTGTACCAGACATTTGCCAGTGGGGACATCCCTGATGGTCACCTAGTGGGGGATGCTGGATACGCACTGGAGCCGTGGCTGATGACACCCATCAGAAATGCACACACACCTGAACAAGAACTCCATAATGAGGCACACTCACAAACATGAAATGTAATCGAGCGTGTGTTTGGGATGCTCAAGTCATGGTTCCGGTGCCTGGACACATCCGGTGGAGCCTAGCAGTACTCACCAACTATATGTACCCAAATTGTCATGGTATGTGCCATGCTACACAATATGATCCCGCGAAAATAGCTGCAGTAGGAACAGCATAGGGTAGAGCCAAACAGCCTCCCACCATTGCCAAGGCCTGCACAGGCACAGCATGACTCGGAGGAGGAACAACCTGAGCCTGCCCCAGTAGGCAGAAGGAGGCATGCCCAGTATGCCTTGGCCTTGGCAAAGAGGCAACGCATAGCACATACACTGGCTCAGTAGGAACCCTGGAAATGATACCTCTCTCTGACTGCACATAAAATAAAAGGGATGCCTAACTTGACACTACCTGTTTTCAAACATGTATAGGGAGTGTAGTATGTGCATCTGACATAGGCAGCCCTGCAGCACCACTGGAGGCATGATTGCCATGTTTTAAGCAATATAAAGCAGTGCTAAGCAGCATTTACCAATATTTAGTATATGTAAACAAAATTGCCCGTGCTAACTAACGCAATGTTGGGCAACATTGAGCAATGTTGGGCAAAGTCATGCAAAGTTGAGCAGTCAGGTAAACATGCTCATATTTGCTTTACTGTTCCTTAAGAAGTCTGGTCTGCCCAGCATGAAAATAAAAAGCAGTGACAGGGCTCAAACCCAGGATACTATGCACTATAGTCACAGTACTGAACCACTAAGCCATGATAGCATTTCAGTGGCACAGACACAGCAGGACAATTGTACAGTAATGCAAACACAAAGAAATGCTGTATCATGTCCCTAAAGAGGCATATGGGTAACCTCTCCCACAGGCCTATGCAGACAGAGAACATCAGGCCAGGTTGTGAGATGTGGGTTGTGTAGGCTATGAAGTCGCAATCTAATATACGTGACATTGGCTGCTAGGATCTGTAGCACAGTAGTATGCCTCAAGCCAGTACAATAAGCAACAGTACAGACTAAAATGGTGTACCGTACATAGCAGTACAGGTATAGCAAATGTGTATAAGTGTCAGGTGAAACCCTCATCCTATGTACACCCACATGACAATCAAGTGTGCCCCTGGGTAGAAATGTACAAAGAATAGCTGCCCCCCCGTATGTAGAAATGTTGATAAGTCTATGCAAAGTGTCTCATGGAAGCCCTGCAAGCACAGCATGATCCCTGTTGATCTATGACACAAAGGTGAACCCTGCTGTAAAGATACAACTTGACTTTCCATACACATATAGTATAAATGTCTATACTGGGCATGCTCACACACTCCAACAAATGTAGTGGATTTCATTCAGCATCACACTGAAAGGTCATACTGGGCATGCTCACATACTTAAAAAACAAAGCAAATGTCAGGCAACAACATACTGAAAGGTCATACTGGGCATGCTCACATACTTAAAAAACGAAGCAAATGTCAGGCAACAACAAACTGAAAGGTCATACTGGGCATGCTCACACACTTATGCCAAATACGGATGTGATAATAAGGGATCTATGGACAAATGTGGATAGACATCTCTACTTCCAGAAACACATTCATAAAGTTGTCAGAAAATCATGCTATGTGTTCACATAAACTGCCAAGGTCTGTGCATGTAGGTCAAAGGAGGTTCCCAGTACTCATCAGTCATCAGACCCATCAGAGAGTACCACAACACACTTGCGATGAATCAGACTAGGCACGTTCAGCAGCCAGAAAGACCACTGAAGTACCCTAACAAGAGGATTACTGACCTCAAACAGTTGCCCTATGCAACAAGACTGAATGTAACCCAATATGTACTCTGTTGCATACTGTCTACTCAGGAGATCTCTGTTCAACAGACAGGTCCATGCCATGGCTACACTCAGATCTCTACTGAGTTACAGCTCAGTGGCACTAAATATACAGACCCAACTGATATTGCCAACATCCTGGCAGATAGAATCAGTGTTAACTAGACTCCCCTCTCACCCATGAAAGAGCACATCTCTATAATGGAAGACTGCAAAGTTGCTGTCATCACGGCTGCACAGCTAAAAAGCACTGTCCAAAGCCAGTATCACAGCAGCCATGGGACCAGATAACTTCACAGGCTGTGTTCCACACAAACCACAGAATGAACAGGCACCACACTGATGTACCATGTGTAGTCATAGCCTCACCTCATGCTTTGTGCCTGTTGAATGGTGCACATTGATGGTTATCCCACTACACAGAGTTGGAGACACCACGGACCCCAGGAACTAGTGCCCCATTAGCCTGACAAGCCTGCTCTTCAAGGCCATGGAATGTATCATCATACAGCATATAAAGAATTACATTTGTAATCCCCAAACCCTGGACCACAACCATGTTGGGTTTGTAAAATGCAGATCATGTCACCTAAACCTGATAGATGACATTGAAGCAGTCAACAGAACCGTCGACAAGGGTAAGGTGGTTCACACAGCCTATGTTGATACTGCCACAGCTTACAACACCACCCCACACTCTGGAAATATAGATAAACCCACTAAACTAGGCATAAATTGCTATGTCACAAGATGGGTTGCCAACAGGTTTACTGACAGAACACACACTGTGAAAGTAGCAGACTCCAAGTATGACTTTGGACCAGTGATGAGTGCAGTAACACAAGGTCCAGTCCTGTGTCTTGTCCTGTTTAGTATCTACTTCCCTGAAGTAAACTTTAACATGGAAGGTCTGTGGCTACAGAAGTTACCACAAGACTGCAAACTAGGAGCCATAATTGTAAACACTAAAGATGTGGACATCCTACAAAAGGGCCTCACTGAGAGAGATGGCTGTTGTCAAAGCCATGGGCTCTAGCTCAATGCCAAAAGGTGCATTGTCATCCCCTTTGTTAAAACCTCTGTAGCCAAGAACTACAACATAGGCGGTAGTATACTTAACACTGAAAGTGTGACAAGAGACCTTGGGTCACAGGTGTACACTGTACACAAGTGTGATAATCACATCCCCACAGTAGTCAGGAAACCCTGCTATGTGGCACTCCTCATCACAAAATGTGTCTCATGCAGAATAGAAGAGGACATTGTTCCCCACTACTCATCACTCACTAGAACTATAATAGAGTACAACGCCACTTTTGCTATGTACCTCACAAGACAACTACAACAACTGTAAAGCCTGCAGCAATACCTCACAAAGAGCTTTAGTGGCCAGAAATACATGCCATACACAGACCATTTCAAAATGCTCCATCTGTATTCCCTTGCATATCGCCTACTCAGATGTGTTCACTGCCTAACATATAAAGCTATGTCAAACGCAGAGCTGTTGGACATGCTCCACATAAAACACTCACAATCCCTCTGACCTTCGGACTCAAAACCACGAATGAAATACAAAAGGAAGGGGTGTACCCATTGACCTTATGGATACCCACACCTTCAGGTCAGTGGCACAGCATGAGGCCTTGGAGACCATGCAAGTGCAACTAACATTGGGCAAAGCTGCTCATCAGATTGTAACCTGCTACAGATCACCTACCTTGTCACAGGAACCTCACTCAGTATTCCTGAGAACAGTGGAAAATATAGAGGTCCTATCAAACACCATTATATGAGGTGATTACAACTACCCAAACAATGAGTGGGATAATTACTTGTGTACAACATCCTTTGCCCAATGTTTCCTAGAGTTTAAAAGCTCTAACACCCTGGAACAGCTGGTCACCATGCCCACTAGAGGTGACACCATACTGGACATGATCATCACCAACATGGGTTACCAGTGTTCCACAACAGAGATAAAGCCCTCGCTGGTAATATCAGATCATAAAGTAATCACACTGGACATCCACATCCTGCCCCGCCAACCAGTCAATGAAACCACCATGAAGACAGTTTCAAAAGCAAACTGCACACGTCCCAAGACAAAAGTGGAAAGTTCCAAAGACCTCTTGCTGTAGGATAATGGTATACAATCTGACGAATCAGTTGCAAGTGAATCCTATGAGCATCTACAGGGATGCATGGATCGAGACATCACAAATAAAACCAAGATACACTCCTCCAAAAATACAAAAACAATCTGGTGATCGTTGCCCATAAATAAGCTAGACAACAGAAGGAGGAAACTAACACCTGATAGAGCCAACTTCACTAAAGGAAAGGCATCACTGATCATTATTAGGAAGAAGCAATGATCGCTCATAAAATAATTCAAGGACACTTTCAAAAGACAAATTGCCAAGGACTGTAAGAATGACAACCACAAAGCCTTCGGTAGCTATACAAGACATGTAGGTGTCAACTTCCAAATATGCTGTCAGCTACTGACAAATGGCAAGGAATACAAAACCAACTTTCATTGCCCACATCCTGGGGGGCAAGTTCAGTGAAAACTTCCCTCCATCACCTCCAAAAGGGCCTGTGTCCATCACAGAAGGATGCAGAGCCCCAGACATCATGGACATGCAAGTAAAGATAGCCCTCTCCAAAGCCAAGAACACAGCATCAATGGGACTGGATAGTGTCCCAGACTACGTCTTACACTAGGCCCAAAAGGAAATACACCCTCACCTACATTCACTGCCTAGACTTAATCGTACCACAGGGTATGTACCCAAAGAATGGCATACACTAACAGTCATCCAGCCCCACAAAGGGGGTGCCACAACAGAGCCTGGAAACCATTGCCCTATATGTCTACTCAGCCTGGTGTACAAAGCTATTGAGCAAATTGTCATGGAACCCATAAACAGTGACATTGGGGACCTCCAGACACTGGACTCTACACAACCCTGCCTTGTTAAAGGTAGATCCTGCCTCCTAAACATAGTTGACTTACTACAAACAGTTACCAAGGACATAGATGGAGGTGAAAGTAGTCCACACAGCCCACTTGGACCTCACTAAGGACTTTGTATACCATTCCCCACTCTGTCATCATGGACACGCTTACCAGCCTGAACATCAACAGCTATGTCATAGGATGTGTGGCCAAGTGGCTCACAGATCAAACACACATGTTCAGAGTTGCGGGTGCCATGTCTGACTCTAAGACAGTCACAAATGGCATCCCACAGGTCTTGGCCCTGGGGCCCCACCTGTTCAGTACACACTGCTCAGAGGTACAGGCAAGCATGGGAGGAGTATGGCTGAACAGGTTTGCAGATGACTGCTAACTGTGGTCCATAATCAACTCTATGGCTGACACACACATCCTCCAGAAGGGGCTTACAGAGACAGATACCTGGTGTCAAAACATACATCACAAGATGGGTTGCAAACTGGCTGAGTGACAGAACCCACAGGGTCAGAGTTGCTGGCGCCATGTCAGACTCAAAGCCTGTCACAAGTGGTGTACCACAGGGCTCAATCCTGGACTCACTCTTGTTTGGCATCTACTTTTCCGAAGTACAAGCAAACACAGGAGGGTTATGGCTGACAAAGTTTGCAGATGACTGCAAACTGGGCGCCATAGTAGAAAACACATCTGACACAGATATCCTTCAGAAGGGTCTCACAAAAATGGATAACTGGTGCCAGAGCCATGGCCTAAAGTTAAATGCCAAAAAATGCATAGTCATACCCTTCGGGAAAAACAAGGTTACCCCTAGCTACCAAATAGGTGGCAATCCACTGAGCACAGAAGAAGTTATCAGGGACCTGGGGACCCAGGTTGATAGTAGCCTGTCATTCGACACCCATGTAGCTAAAGTAGTTAGGAAGACCTTCTACATTGCCCACCTTATCATGAAGGGATTCTCATCTAGATCAAGGAGGTCATAGTCTCCCTATACTCATCACTCATCAGACCAATGATTGAGTACAATGCCCCATTTGGAATGTATCTGACCCGACACTTGCAGCAGCTGGAGAGGCCACAAAAGTTCCTCACCAAAAGGATAAAGGGTCTCAAACATCTGTCCTATGCTGCCCGACTGAAAGAACTCCAGCTCTATTCAGTCGCTTACCGCTTGCTCAGAGGTGACCTTTGCCTAACATACAAGGCCATGTCAAACCCAGATTTGATGAATATGCTTCACCTCAAAAAATCTAGATCCGTCAGAGCCACAAGGGCGGGAGACTTAAACCTCGACACGGCTATTAATAGGACGTGCTGGAGGGATAGATTCATCACCCAAAGACTCCCTATGCTGTGGAATAAAATCCCGGTATATGTGAGGCAGAGCACCTCGCTGGCCTTGTTCAAGAGAAATCTTGACCAATGGATGGGAGATCGCAGATATACCCCAAGAATTACCTCAGTGTCACTGCTCAACAGAGGCACAGCAAAATAATGAGTATAGTTCCCCATACTAAAGGGGTGGCGTAAGCCACAAAACTATGGGCTAGGCTTGTAAATGCCCTCGGGCAGATAGCCTAGTATGAACCTATGAACCTATGAAAACAATGCCCCACGAAGAATGGCAAAGAATGCATAGTCATCCCCTTTGGCTAAAACAAAGTGCAAACAAATTACCATATAGGTGGTACTCCAGTATGTATGAAGAAAGTCATGAAGGCCCTGGGGACACAGTTAGATAGTACACTCTTCTTTGATGATCACATGGCCAAAGTGTTTAGACATTCCTTCTATGTAGCCCACCCAATGTCACCTAATGTAACCCACTTTGTCTAGTCTGATGATGTCACCAACCTACAAATATACCTGTGGAAAGTCGCACTCACAGTAATGTGTATCATGTGTTGTGTATAAGCGTACTCCTGTAATATCATAAACCTGTTAGGTGGGGGTTTGAATCCTGCACTTGACAAGTGTGTGTGTGTGTCTGTTTGTGTGTGATTTCCTTGGAGAGAGCAATCTTTTTGGAGAGTACTCAAACACCTTAAAAGTGGTATACTTATATTTGTCAGGTATGATGATGTCACCATCCTACAAATATACCTGTGGAAAAGCAAACTCACAATAATGTGTATAGTGCGTCATGTAGATGCATACTGTAGTATGATAAACCAGTTAGGTAGGGGTTTGAATCCTGCACTCAGTGAGTGTGTGTGCTCTATGTGTGTGGCACTGTTGGTCAATGGGTAGTGGGTTTTGCTTTTACTACTGTATGACATATCAGTATGCATTGCACATGTGAGGTAGCTGTGTGGTAAATACACATACGCACATGTTACCTCAATTATTGCATGTGTGTGAACCCTGATTTCTCCAAGAACACAACTGTCATCTTTGCCAGACTGTGCTGCTGCTTCCCAGACCTTAGGTCACATCTGTATGCTTGTGACAAGGCCAGCCACTGCAGTGATCCCTGACCTAGGTCATCCGTGTCACACACACTCATTACGGTTTCTATTGAATTGTGTGAGTGAGGGTTTATGGCCGAGGTATATGTTAGACCTGTTCTAATGCAGCAAAGTCTGTCAATGATGACTATTCATTATAGGTGTACAACAACCTTTGTGGATATGCATGCAAACCCCTTATTGCTTATGTGATCCACCGAGGTATTTCAAAATACCTTAGGAAATGTGATTATCAAAGGAGAGATGATGTAACACTTGGTTGCATGTACGCATCAGTACCTGTTCATCATGTTGGTGGCTACTACGTATGTGGTACTGTGGGGATACTATGTTCCGTAAAGGTGGATGACTATGCTTAGTTTGGCTAATAGCTTTACAGCATGGGTTTGACAACAGTAATCTGTCTGTATGGTACCCTTGTGGAGGATGTGTGTGCCATCTGGAAAATGCATTATAGGCCACAGTATGCATTACCAGATGTGGACGGACATATCCCTACTGTGATTGCTTGTACCTAAGAGAGCTATATGCCAAACAGGAGTGGTCTCAGTAATGGGTGCAGGTGAATACCACTGGTTACTGGCATAGTACAGTACCTGAAGGATCCAAATGTTGCTGTGTGTCCAACAGCTGTGTGTCAGTCGTGAAGACATCATCTAATGATTGGTTATGGTCAGGCTGTTGAAGTTATGTATACTATCAGAATGCAGAACAATGACAGATAGTAACAGTATCACCCACAGCACAGTGTCAAACCATGTCATACACACATGTGTAGTCAGGTTCCGAAATGTGTGTAGTGCAATGCATACTGGCCACCAATAGAAACTATGTAGTGTTACTGTGTAATACAGGGTGTGTCACCCTGCCCATGTGTCCACTATACACGTACATGCAGACAGTGCACCTCCACCATGTTCACAGATGTACACCTGCAAATCTGTGCTACACACATCCCACACATACTGTCCACTCTCTAACACATGCTGCCAATACTACACACATGAGCCAAGTGGCACATGGGCTGACAATACACTATTTTAACTAACACTGGTATAAACAATACTACAATGACAATCATAGCTTTAATGCATCATGCCTGCTCAGCTACACCTTCAAGCATATCATTACACTCTACTGCTGACAACATGGTAACATTACTATACTGCTATAAAGTCACCCTGTGCATCAGCACCATGGTAGCCTGTTCCTGCATCGATGTTACAGATGACAGGAGGTGGCACAGGTTTCATCATATGCACAGGGTGTGTTGTTGGTTTGCCAGAGGCCTACAGTGAGCCATCCAATTGACATGTATGTGTGAGTGTGTGTGTGTGTGTGTGTGTGTGTGTGTGTGTGTGTGTGTGTGTGTGTGTGTGTGTGTGTGTGTGTGGCAAGAGTACTGCTATGGGCCAATGTTTATGTAATGTGTGCGGGTATGTGTTAGCCCTAGGTGTGTGGTTAATGTGTGTGTGTGTCTGCATGCACACAGTTCCACCATGTGGCTGCCATATATGGGTATTTGTGGGACAGCCACAGACTGTACCTGCCAGGCTTTACAGATCACCGTCTCTGGCCATGGATATGGTACCTGTGCCTGGCAGGGGTGCTACTGACACTATCAGGTACTAAGTCAGACTGGGTATGATCCCCAGAGGTAGATGGATGTACACTGGACCCAGGTCCCTGCTGGGACTGTCCAGAGCCACGTGCATGTGGTCTTCTAGCACGTTCTATGGACAGCCCATCCCCAACATTGCTGGGGCTGGTACTGGCACTACGGGAGTGGCTGTGGCTTGAGGGACATCCGTGGTGACTGCCAGCTGCTGATGTTGCTGGCATAAGTCCACGTCGACAACTCAACCATCCCACACTGTCCTGACATATGGACATGACATTGCGGAGGACATCTAATGTCTCTCCCCAACGTCTATCTGTGACCTCAGTGTAATGATGGATGGCACCTGCTAGGTCACGGATACTGTCAATTATGGTGGTATGTGCCCTCTGTGCCTTTAGTCCCTGTCTGGTGTACCATTTTATACGTGCCTGTGCCTCCATGACAGCCCAGAACATGCGTGACGTTGTCAGACCTGTGGCACGTCTGCCAGTGGCATAATGAGCAGCAGTGTTCCAATGAGAACCCCTGGACATCTGCCTATGTGGTACCCTTCCAGACATCTGGGTATGGCTGCTGTGTTGAGATGCATGTGCCATGGATACTACACTGTCCTGGCCAATGCTTACTGTATGCTGTCCCTCAGCTAAGGGCATTGGTGATGGATGTATTGGCAGTATGACTGTGTGCATGGATGGGGTGGACAATTGTGTACTGTCGATTGGTGGCCCAACGACAGACCCTGGCAAACATGCCTGTGCCTCAACACACCTATCATCATCATCACTACTTTGCTCAGTGACATTGGTTTCCCACTGCAGTGACCCAGCCCAAAGTCAGCACCTGTGAGAGGAAGACAGGAAACACACTTTACGACCTGTATGTGGTGTCGGCACACATGAACACATGCACACATGCACACATGCACACATGAACACATGAACACATGAACACATGCACACATGCAGACATGAACACATGAACACATGCACACATGAACACATGAACACATGCACACACACACACACATGAACACATGCACACATGCACACATGCACACAAATGCACTCCTCACTAAAACAGACACACACACACACACACACACCACCAGCAGTCCAGAACATACTCAATAGTGGGTGATGGTGGGGTACAGTATCACAAGGCAAACAGTTATATCACACGTGTCAGCATGCAGGACGTGTGTTGCTCAACACATGCACACATGAACACATGAACACATGCACACGAACACATGCAAACATGAACACATGCACACATGAACACATGAACACACGCACACATGAACACATGCACACATGAACACATGCACACATGCACACATGAACACATGAACACATGAACACATGCACAAATGCACACATGCACACATGAATACATGAACACATTTATTTATTTATTTATTTACGTTTGTTGACCGGGCTAGTCTAACTGGATACATGTCCATTTTCAGTAGAGGCCCGGGGAGAAAAGCTCCAAGTATAGGCAAAAATATCATCAACAATATTAATATGAAATACAAAATATTAAGCTGCATACTATAGTCCAGATAATAACCATAATTGAGAGAAAGAGAGAATAAAAGTGTACAGAGATTATTTGGTGAGGAGAGAGCTAACATAAAATATAGAATAATGTAGAATATTAGAGGGGAAATACGCAATGAAATACACTCTAAGAATAAGGGAAAAAAAGGATAGTGAATTTTTTTTTTTTTTTTTTTTTACAGAGGAATAGATAGAGGTTAGCTTAATTGTGAGAACAGGCAGGCAACATAGTTCAGTAGTGTAGGACAGAGAAAGGTTTGAGCGATATACTACAGTAGAGAAGTGAAATAAAAGGAGAGCAGGAGTGGGTGGAGTGGATAATCAGTCAGGGTTAGTACAGGGATGCAACCAGTGAGTTTTAAGATGTTCTTTGAGATGATTTTTAAAAAGATGTGTGGAGGAGAGAGAAGCCAGTTCCCTTGGTAGCAGGTTCCAAGCTTTTCCCACTATGTTTGTGATAAGTGAGTCCCCAGCTTTGTTGTTAGATTTAATAGTGGAGACTAGGTTCCTATTGGCTGAGCGAAGAGTTGTAAGGTTTTTGTATGGGGTAGTCAGATTAGTGAGGATAGGGGTATTATTAGGGTGGTGAAGTATCTTTTGGGTTATAGTAAGTTGGTGACAGAGTAGCTGGTGCTGCAGTTCTAGCCATCCCAATTGTTTGAGGTTGAGACAGTGGTGGGTTCTGAAAGGTTTACCAGTGGCAAATCTGGCTATGTTATTATAGCTAGTTGCAAGTTTAAGGTTGTTTTTAGAAAGATTGGTATAAATGGCAGAAGCATAGTACAGGGTAGAGATCAGGTGGGTCTGGGCAATAGTGGTTCTAGCTGTTGGGGTCAGAAATGGTTTAATTCTATACAGGGAACCTAGTTTTTTGTTGACAGATTTTATGGTAGTGTTAATATGATTGTCATAGGTGAGGTTGTTACCTATGGTGATCCCCATGAGACGGGTTGTAGTATCAGGGGATATGGTGGTTCCATTGTTAGAGGTTATTGTGAAGTGAATTTGTGGTGATTTTTGAGTAGGTGCAAAGAGTAATAATTTTGTTTTTTGGGGTTCAGGAGGAGACAGTGTTGCATGAACCAATTTTCCACAGTCTGAAAAACCGATTGTGTGAGGGTCTGGAGTAAAGTTGAGGTTCTAGCTGAGAATATTAAAGTTGAATCATCAGCATATTGTATGCAGGTGGCTTGAGGAATTTTGGTATTTAGTTCATTAATAAACATAGAAAAGAGAAGAGGGCCTAGGATTGAGCCTTGAGGTACTCCAATGTTTACAGAGAGGGGAGTTGAGAGCTTATTATTCCAAAGGACTGCTTGCTGTCGGTTGTTTAAATAAGATTTAAACCATAGTAATGCCTGTGTGTCTAGTGAATGGGCTTGTAGTATCTCAAGGAGCAAACAATGGTTGACCATATCAAAGGCTTTTGAAAGGTTGATAAATAGAGCAGAAGAAAGAGAGTTATTGTTACAATTTTTGTTTATACAGTCAGAAAAGGATAGCAGGGCAGTTGTAGTGCTGTGGAATGGT
Organism: Protopterus annectens; assembly: GCF_019279795.1. Classification (NCBI taxonomy): domain Eukaryota; kingdom Metazoa; phylum Chordata; order Ceratodontiformes; family Protopteridae; genus Protopterus; species Protopterus annectens. The sequence continues at coordinate 514,410,738 of NC_056728.1, read as the reverse complement.
CTAAAGCCATGTTGGCAGTTAGCAAGTAAGTTGTTTCGGAGGAGGTGATCAAGAAGTTGTTGGTGAATATATTTTTCCATTATTTTAGTTATTGGAGAGAGTAGGGCGATTGGTCTAAAGTTGGAAATATCAGTTGATGTCCCACCTTTATGTAGTGGGATGATATGAGAGACGTTCCATATAAAAGGGATTTTACTTTCTGAGATAGTTCTGTTGATAAGTATGGAAATAGGGTAGGTGATGGCTTTGGCTGCAATTTGCAGGTATTCTGCTGGTAGTCTGTCAGCAGCAGGGGTGCATGGCTTGTGTTTTTGGAGGAGGTTACAAATGAGAGATGTAGGTACTGGTTGAATGTGAAAGGGAGGAACTGGGTTTGTTGAGGTATTAGGTGGGAGGGTACTATTGAGTGGCAGAGTATTAGCTAGAGATTGGATGGTTTCTGTAAAGTAGCTGTTAAAGGAATCTACAATTAGCTTAGGATTATTATGGGTGATACCTGATGGGGTAGGAGTCTTGGAGTGCCCTGGCTGAAGTAGTTTGTTCATAGCTGACCAGAACTTTTGTGGTTTTTATTTGTGGGTGTGCTGGAGTTGGAGGTACAAGTTTTTTTTTGTCTAGCAGAATCTCCTTTTTGGTGGAATTTCTTAATTGTTTAAAGTAGAGGTGATCAGATGGGCTTTTAGAGGTTCGCCACTTGGCCCAGATTTTATTTCTTAGAAGGATTTTTTGCTTAGTTTGTTTTGTGAGCCATGGGGCAGGTTTGGCCTTTATACGGGAAGTGTGAATGGAGGCATGGTAGTCGAGGATTTGAAGGAATTTAGTATTAAAGTAGGTGACTGCTTTGTCAAGTTGAAGGAGCAGTGGTGACCAGTCACACAAATTCAGTTCTGATTGGAAGTTATGAGGATGAAAGTTCTTTTTGGAGTGGGAGGTTTTGAAAAATCTAGCATTAGGACTATGAGGTTTTTGTTTAATTATATAGGTGAGAGCATGGTCACGGATGTCATCTGGAAGGGTTCCTGGCTTATAAGTTGTGGGGTGACTGTTTATGAGAATCCAGTCTAGGGTGCTTTCTTTACCATTTAGTTTGTGGGTTCTAGTAGGGGTGGTTATCATCTGAGAGAAACCATAAATATTTATGTGGTTAATGGGATTAGGGGAGTTACAGGTAGCCCAGCCGATGTTAAAGTCACCTAACACAATTGTTTCTTGTGGTAGTTGAGTAGATAGGTTACTAAGTATATTTTCAAGGGTGTTGATATTGTTTCCGGGGGGAAGATATGAACAGATTATATAGATGGATTTATGGTTATTGATTTGAAGCTTAGCTGTAAGGGTTTCTGCAATAGAATTAGTGGGAAGTGGTATATTGAAGAGAGAAACTTGGAGTTCAAATTTGTAGAACATGGCTACTCCCCCACCTTTTTTGGTAGTGTGGTCACATCTCAGGATGTTATAACCTGGGGGTGAAATTTCATGGTCCTTGGTTAAGGGTTTTAGCCAAGTTTCTGTAATACAGAGGATATCAAATTTATGTACAGCTAGGAGTGCATGTAGGTGGGATATTTTATTGTTAATGCTACAGATGTTAAGGTGAGCTATCAGGAGAGAGTTAGATGAACTTGTTGGGGTATAGGTGTTGTGGGGTTTCTTGTTAGGTGTGTCACTGGGGAGTCTAGTATTGGGGCCAGGGTTAGGATATATATCACCATCTAATAGGGGATGTTGTTGAGGCTTTTGTAGTAGTTTTATGATTTTATGGTAGTTGGTCGGGGGTTTCTTGTCATGGAAGTAAGTGATATGGGTAGATCTATGGTACTTTGGAAGTATATAGCTAGCAGTTGAGGTTATGTTAATGTGGGTGAGGGAATTTATTTGTGATAGTGGTTGAGTTTGTTGGTGGGGGTGGTGATGTTCAGGCAGAGAATAATGTTCAAAAAAGGTTAGTGAGAATGCTAGAGTTAGGGAAGCTAGTATAGTGGGTATGAGTAAAAGGTGAATGTAGATAGTGTTATGTTTAGCGGCCATTAGGATGAGTATGCAGGTGTGGTGTAAGATGAAGGAAGGTGTATTGGAATGAGTAGAAAAGAGAGGTTATTGGTATGAAAAAATAAATAAAGGTGCCTGTAGGAGGGAGAGATTCTAAGTTGTAGGGTGAATAGAGTAAAAAAAACTGCATTCCGAGTTATTATAAGGTTATCATGGAAAAGAAGTAGTGTTAGATTAGAAAGAATGAAAGTTGTAATAAGGCGCTGTAAGGGAGATGTAGTGAAGGTGTTAAGTACCTTTAAGGAGTAATTATAGATGGGGGAGGGGGTATTAAATAGAAGTAGTGTGAGATAGGAGGGTGAGGGGAAGAGGGTGTGGCTGTTGATGTGTAAAGCTGACAGCACTGGGGTGGGAATTGGGGGTAGGGTAGCAGAGTGGAGTGAGCCCGCAGGGCGAATGGAGCGGGTTAGAGCAGGTAGAGGAAGAGGTAGCAGAGACAATCAGAGATGAAGTAGGTTCCAGGTGCAGTGAAGGTGGTCAGTGGCAAGTAGAGTTTGGTAGGGCAGGTTGGAGGTAGAAATGGATAGAGGACTGAGAGGAGATAGAAGAGTTATAATGGAGCTATAGGGTGTAAAAGGAAAGGGATAAGAGCAGCAACACAAAAGCAGGAGGTTTAGCAGCTAGTCAAGGGGAGCAGTCTGAGACAAGATCCAGAGAAGAGGTTAGGAAAAAGTGGGGGAAGAAGTAATAGCCTGAGGTTACCTAGGAGCACCACCTAGTGGGCAGAAAGCAGAATGCAACAAGGTAACTGCAATAAAGGTAGCTGTGTAGGGGAGCGACAGGTAATGGGTATAGGGGGTATGGGAAAAGGGCAGTAGGAACACAGATAGTGAGGGGGTATGGCTGCTGGTAACCTGACTCAGTGGCTTAAATACTATCTCTGCATGATACAGGATAAAAATTGCACAGAAACAGTCAACCACTTATACAAACTACAGTGTAAAATTAAGCATATACACGTAGAGAACTATGACTAGGGTGTGACATACTTACTAGTCCGTTAGGAGCAGGTCAGAAAAACAAATCACTGGGCAGCAGAAACTTTGGCCAGGCTTTAGAATGGCTGGAAAAGGATGAAAGGGGTCCTTAAAGACCAGGCAGGTTCTTTAGTGCAGGATAGGAGGAAGAGAGCTAGGAGGAATCAGAAAGATAACAACATATGAATCAGGTAGGGGTAAAGGTAACAAGACAATAGTAGCACAGTAAAAGACAAATTCTAGTAAATATAGTAAAAAAAATAATTCAATAAATATGCAAGGTAAAAACAGTTCAGTACATGTGCAAGGTAACAGCCACTTGGAGTTAGGCTGCATCACCCACTGTGGTTACCCTAATGTGAACTAAGTAGTCAGAACACTGCACATAGGAAATATGTGCCAAGTACACTAGGAAAAAGCACACTAGAAAAAATGCACACATGAACACATGAACACATGAACACATGCACACATGCACGCATGAACACATGAACACATGCACACATGAACACATGCACACATGCACACATGAATACATGAACACATGCACACACACACACACATGAACACATGCACACATGCACACAAATGCACTCCTCACTAAAACAGACACACACACACACACACACACACACACACACACACACACACACACACCACCAGCAGTCCAGAACATACTCAATAGTGGGTGATGGTGGGGTACAGTATCACAAGGCAAACAGTTATATCACACGTGTCAGCATGCAGGACGTGTGTTGCTCAACAGCATGCAGTGCGGGTGTAGACAGCCCTTGCTAATAACAGTATACATGGCTTTGATGCATGTGTGTTGTTGTTCAGTGATTGGCCTCATCCTGGAATGCAATGTGTACATGGACACAACATTGCTGTGCAAGTATTAAAAGCTCTGCAATGTCCTGTGCACCATCACTCACATGTATACATACCATGGCTGGATGTGTATCTGTGTGTCACATAGATATCCATTTCTGATTAGAGCATCTGTGTCTTTAGCAGATGATTGTGGACACAGGTTTAGCACATGCATGGTATGTATACACACAGGATGAGTAGTGCATGTATACCTGATGGAATACCATTGCTCAACATAGCCATTGTACAGTGGTTATGGTGAGTGTAGGACATATTGTGGACATGCCAGTGCCAGCCATGACATGGCATGCTACAACACAACTGCAACATTAAACTTCACACATACACAATGTGTGTCATGTGACCTACACACTCAATAGCATTACAAGACAAATATGTGTCACCTTGTACAAATGGTGATTGCTATGCATAATGTGTATCAGTGCATATGTTTGCACACACACAACATTGAGGAGCATAGCAGTTAATGCTATGTGTGGTACTGTGGTCACTGTAACTGGATGGGGTGTAGTACCATGAGCCATCATCATGCAGCATCATGTGGTCACTCAAGGCTACTAATGTGTGCCAGACCGGCACATACCATGCTGTACTGGAACTGCAATACCATGGCTACATTCACCATTTCACAGCCAGTTGTTACATGGGTTTGTATGGTGCCCAATAGGGGGCATTGCCTAACATGAATGTGTCATGTGTTGAAGAGCGTCGCACAGCCACATGAGAGGCATCTACCCCTCAGGTATATCATGTGTGCTGTGTGGATGACATTTGGGATACTGGAGTGTGACCTTACAGCAGGTGTCTGAATACGCCATGTGTAGCATGTTAACATGTACTGCATATGACAAAGTTGTGTATGTTGTGTGCATGTGTTTCGACTCTGCCTATCCAATGTCCACTACAGTGTTGCCACAATTGTGTGGGATGCTCTGTGTATTGTATGTGTTTTAGGCAGCTACCCATGTTACTGGGATGTACATAGTCTCACAGCAAACATGCACAGCATGCATTATGCGTAGGTGTGATACGTGTACATGGCCTACACCTCACCTATGACATGCACATATAATTAGCAATTTTTGTAGAACACACTCACCAGCATGGGTCTGCTGCCTTGCTGTCACACCAGAGAGACCTACAAGGATATGAGACAGTTTGTCAGTGGCAACAACTGTGGCATTGCTACTGTGTGTTTGCAATGTTACAGTAGTACAACGGTTGACAGTCACAGGCCTACAGATTATATTCCTAATTATTAGTATTGCACAACACTAGGCACCACATCTTCTAACTACACAGTACACATCTCACATAAGCATGCTCTAATAATAGAGGTATAAGTAGTCTACAGCTATGCCATGTTACCTCCACGCTCTGTGTCAACTTGCTGTGTGGCTCCGGCCTCCATGATGACACATGTTAGTTGTTGTTGTTGGCCAGGAGCCACCTGGCTCAGGAGCAGCTCTTCCACTCTGGTGAGGGGGGATGGATGGCTACCCCGCCACCTGTGGCAAGCTGTTGTCCACGGCTATCAGACGCACGCTGCCGGACATGTCTAATTAAATCACTGCAGTGATGGAGTACCTGCTCATATGTCCGGTTATGCATGCCTATGTCATTTACCCTATGGACAAGATCTTGCCATAGTGCAGTCCGCTCATGCTGGTCCTGACTGGTTCTGGAGAACAGCAGGGCATAGTGCTGCACCAGGCTTGTTATTATTTCCTCCTCTGCTGGGCTATAGCTAGGGTTACGATGGTGGGACATGACCCTGGAAAACAATGAAACAATATGTGTGAGCAAGTCATGTGGCACACTTAACATTCTAAAGTACAGATATCAATAAACTGCCATATATAGCAACCTATTGGCTGTCAGAGGATACACACGTTCAATACCACATATCAGTGCTCAGCCCACAACTGCCTGACAGTGCCGGGCCCACCCTATATATCAAACCATGTTTTGCACAGCAACAAAGATAAACCAGTATGTAAGACTATCAACAGTACATGGCACACTGTATGCGACACAATGCACCACCTAGCCACAGGAGGTATATATCAAGCTAATGCATCAAGAAATATGTCATCCATTGCAATAATTGTACAGTCCAGTTACAGTATTACGAGTATACCACACTAGTCATTGATGGCAAACCCCTGCCTAACAAATGTGCACATTTGTTAATATATGTGGCATACTGCTGTACTATACTATACATGTTTCTAGATACGCACCTATATCCTGTAACACACATATGACCGAGGCCATGGTACAGGCATACCCACACACACATCAGACATACATACCAGACACAAAGGTATGGTAACCCAGATGACCTTTACCTGTGTACCATACAGTACTGTGTGTCAGTAGTTATGAAAACTTATGCCTGAGGTATGTAATCTGTGAGGACTACAAGGAACACACATAACAGTGGTTCCAAGAAATGTAGACATACACCATACTGTGCTGTTTAGACATACAGCTTCAGGTAGAACTACAGTTCATACAGGAGTTGTATTCACCAGCAGTAACACTCAATAAGCATAGATGTATGGCGTTAGCCTACAATGGGACACCCCAGTCAACACTAAGGGACTACGACAGACCATATGGCATACTGCTTTTTCCGCATAGCAATTGCATACACATCTTTTGCTGGGATCACAGCTAGGACACATACTACCATGACAGAAACAGTTTCCCACTAAGCTATCACATATATACAGAACACAGTCACATTCACCAACAGATTCACCATCACACTCAGTCAACCTCACATAGCAATTATTGCAACAAGTACATGTGGGTATGTATCGCTTCATAGGTAGGTAATAGGCTACTGGCCCTAGGGCCTATAGAGGTCTAGCCATATGCTACCCTGGCCTTTGACACACAGGTAATTACATTTCACGTGGCCCTGACAAGCAGTGCCACAGAGGTGATTCCAGGGGTGTATTTCCTATCTCCCATACAATCATAATGATTATTTATGACGACTGGTAATTAGGAGCTTTGTTTGCTATTGATAGGTGGTTTGTTCCAGAGTATGGGATGTCTCTGAGATAGGAACCTATCCATCCAGCATGTGCTGTTTATTGAGGTCACAAGGTTTATGTAACCTAAAGCATGTAGCTCGTAGGGATTGTGATTTGTTTACGTGGAGCATGTCCAACAGCTGTGGGTTTGACATAGCTTAGTATGTTAGGCAGAGGTCACCTCTGGGTAGGCGGTATGTGACACAGTCTAGCTGTGTGTTTGTGAGACGGTCTGCATAGGGCATCTGTTTGAGGCTGGTATTACTCTTTGTGAGGTATGTATGTGTCGTTTCCAGTTGGTGTAGATGTCTTGTGAGATACATACCACATGGGGCATTGTACTCTATAATGGGCTTTATGTGTGATGAGTAGAGGGGAACAGTGACCTATATTTCCCTGGATGACACACCTTTTGTGATGACGTGTGCCACATTGACAGATGACATGACTAGTGTGGCACTGTGATTATCAGAGGGGAGACTACTGTCCACCTGTGTCCCATGGTCTCTTATCACACCTTTGGTGTTTAGTAGACTACCACCTATGTGTTAGTTAATGGGTACAGAGTTTTTGCAAGAAGGGATGCCAATGCAGTGTCAACATTGAGCTTGAGTCCATGGCTTTGTCACCAGGCATCTGTTGCAGTAAATATGTCCCTGTCTCTCTCCCTCTCTCTCTCTCTCTGTATATATATATATATATATATATATATATATATATATATATATATATATATATATATATATATATATATATATATGTATATATGTATATATATATATATATATATATATATATATATATATATATATATATATATATGTATATATGTAATGGTGGGGATTTCACTTATGTGAAGGCTGTGAGGTATACAGTTATGTCATAATATTGCACAGTGTTGGGCAGAATGCATTGAAGGTGTTCTCAGCCCATGTAGCTTTAGCAGGCCTCACTGGCTGCAACCCTGCAAACCTGACAAATCATACCCACAGCGTTGAACCACCACATATCATATACCAGCACTGTATGCTATCTTGTTTGCCACACACTACAACCTACATAGAAATATGCACATAACCTTCAACAACATATATATGTCCACCCTTCACAAACAGTTGCAATATGTCCCTTGCTCTATGCACATGTACATATGCTAATATATCTGACACAGACAGATCTCTCCATATGTATGTGTGCCATACACACACACAAGGTCCACACTGTTGTAAGTTCGTGTACCTCACGGCTGACCTGTTGGGCCTTGCTGCAACATGAACAGGTGTCACATGTGAGGACACAGTAATATTAGAGGGTGTATATATAGCTGCAAATGCTAGATTAGCATACTAGCCTGGTACAGCTGTTGCCAATGCTAAACTGCACATTAATATGACTATCATGCATTTGTTACTCTGTCACGTCCATGTTTATATAACTGTATGCGCTACTCCCCCAAACAGACATTGTACACACTACTGTACATGGATCAGATGTTTGACATTTAATGCTGAACTACATATGTCACAGTCATATCCCACTGCACACAGCTACACACTGATTTCTCCATGCCAGTAGTTATGCAGGGCATCTGTGCATAGATACATACTGCTGCCACATATGGATGATTCAAACTATTTAGAGTACTCTTCATAAACATCTAGTACATGCCAGTAAATACATAGCTGTTACATACCTTTCCTTTGTATGTGTTCATATTTTTCATTTCCGTGTGTTTACTGCTAGATGTATTTATTATATCTCATTAATAGTTTGAGATATATTTATCTTTTTTCAATATAAGTTTTTTTCAATATATTAGTTATTTTTCAATATATTAATTCTTTTTTACAATACATTTTTTTCAATATATATTTTTTTCAAATATATTTTTTTCAATATATATCTTTTTTCAATATATTTTTTAGTTTTCTATATATTAATTTTTTTTTTCAAATACATTTTTTTCAATATATTTGTTTTTGTCTATATATTTTTTCAATATTTTTTTTTCTTTTTTTCTGCAGATGTTGTCTGCGTCTGCATCCATGTCTCTCTCTCTCTCTCTCTCTCTCTCTCTCTCTCTCTCTCTCCCTCCGTAGCTGCAATGAAATGATTGCATGTGTGGACACAAGTACAGCCTGCTTTTATGGGTATCTGCACATGTGCATGTGATGGCCTCTACACCAGTTGGTGGCCACCATTTGGCAATTGCATGCAGCCTGCTGTGTGGTACTTGCAGTACTCACTGTCATAGCAACCCAATGCTATAAATTGCTAAGTCAGGAAGGCATAGCCCTTTCAGCTTTCTGAAGTGGGGACCATGCTTGTTTGCTGTGGACACCGTTGTGTAAGTCAAACGGTTGGTATACTTCTTATGACTGATGCTAGGGGTGTAGCCAGTGATTTGAATGTTGTACTTAGACCTGAATGTTGCCACTTCCAGTACACAGTTGACAGTGTAGATTTGTACTCACCCATACAAATGCTAACACAAGATACATGGGAGTATGTAGTTTCTTTTCTACTTATACAATTAGCTGCCATACATATGTAGTTATTGAGATGTTTTCATTTGGCACATGAACTGTTTGTGAACTGCTATACTGTGGATATTAATGTACTCACTTCTGCACAGTTTGTGTTTTTTTTTGTTGACATTAGCACAGGATGCTCATGAAAACTGGACAATTCCAGTACTGAGTATGCCTACCTACATCCTTGCTGGACCTTGAACACACAGGTATTTTGTACAGTTGGGTGGGGATTGTACTGCTATGATACTGTGTGGGGGTTGTAAAGTGCTGCTATAACATTATTTTCTGCTAAAATGGCTGGTTCTGTTATCACAGTCATGTAATGTTATTCCACAACAACTGCTTGTAAAGTTCCACAGAACAGGTTTTGTGTTATGGCATTCCTATCTTACCTTTACATTCACTCCTTCTGATGCATGATATATATATTTCAGCAACAACTTGCTGTATATCTACTGTGGCTTAGTGGTACTTCATGCAGTCTAGTGTGTCCAAGGTCTGTGGTTCAAGACTGACATTGGTGTTTTATTTTGCTGCTGAGCAGAACAAGGCCCCTCACATGCAGGGCGACTAAGGCACTTTTAAGCAGTTGTAAGCAGGTTTTCACGGGTTTGCGTGACGTTTAGCAATACTTAGCTAAGTGCACACAGGCGCACACTCACTCAAACCGCTAACTACTGCTTAAAAGTGCTTACTCCAGCTAACCCTCGCGCTCATTTCTTTGAAAGAAAAGAAAATGGGAAGATAGGAAAGTGGAGAAAAAGGGGCACAAAGAGGGAAAGACAGTAGGGAAAACAGCTCGGGATGTGCAGGACGGGTGTAGGGAAGGTCCATAGCTGCCAATTTCTTTAACAGCAACAGCTGTGCATATACTAGTAATTTGAATGGAAATTTGAAATCTTCCACCCCTGAGAGAGGGGTGAGGACAACGAAGTATGTTGTACTGCCAATTAAATTTCAGTTTATGTGTCCAGTGGACATGTGTGCAAAATGGGCAGCTATGTATGGGGCGTAATTTTTTTGTGGGAGCAGATTGCCCATTTTTTTTTTTTTCAGGTGAGAGTGGAATGTGGGGTAGGGGAAGTAGGTATATTTGGGGAGGTAGGTTGGGGAGGTAAACAGACAAGACAAACAAGATGCATACAGGGGCAGAATATGACACATGGGGAGGGTGAACACCATTAACGGGGAAGGGTGTTTGGAAATCGCATGCCCATGAGCCCACAGATGGCAACAGTGGAACTGAGATCCCCACCCATGGGCAGTCACCACTGCACCTTCATAGCCCAGAGGGTGGCTGTACTGGGGGCTGCGTAGGAGGGGCAGGCTCACCTGTGAGTTGCACCACTCTTGCCTTGAGCTGGCATAGAGGATCAGCAACTGAACGCTCAATCTCCCTATGTACCACAGCCCAGACCGTTCAGAGGGTGATAGGTGGCCCTCCTCCAGCCACGCTTGCATGGGGGGACGAGCTCCATCCCCTGCAGTGCTTCCACCCGAAGGTGGCACAGGACCAATGGAGGAGGAGGTCCCGGGCTAGGCACCGGACCTGCTCGTGCCAGGTGCCATCGCCAGCTGAGGTGGGACAGGTGGGTCCGCTGGGACCGGCCTTCCCATATGTTCTATGTTTAGGAGGATTTAATGACAATATGGGTTAGTAATAGCCAACAGCATTCCAATTTAATTGTAACAGCATACAGTAGTATTCCCATTAACCCAACATACCAGCGTTCCAACAGTTGAACAGCAAGCATAACACATGCATATATAGAAGAGCAGTGGATATTACAACAGCATGCAGGATTGATTGGTGGCAACAGGCCACCAAGATTGTGGTATGTGAACAGGCACATGCATCAAAGTAAATGGAGATATTTATCAACCAATAGGACATGTGTCCCAACAAATGTTATGAGATTAGACATACGCATTGAGGTGTGGAATTGCATTGTTTATGCACATAGAGTAGGGTGTAAAAAGATACCTCCATTAACAACTTATATATACTTATAGTTTACACTACATTCCTATTGACTGCAGTTATATATCCCCTACATGTATTATTACACTGGGCAATGTCCGTTAAATTGTAAAATGGGTTTTGCTAGTTCTTGATATACCTGACCTGTATCTGACATACAGACTGTCCTGGGTGCAGATGTTACTGCTACATATTTATATATTTCATTTATATTTATATATCTACATGTCTGGATGTGTTCAGGTGACATTATCAGGTATATGTTGACAGCCCCCTACATTTCTAGCAGCACACTGACATTTCTGGGGAACAGAATAACAAGCTACTCATGTGCCAGATTAACCTGTACAGGCCGGCCATAAACCGACAGTTGAGGACTGTATATATGCTTAACAGCTACTGGCACTCCCTTCATCCACTTTATATGGGCCTACCCATGTGTGGGTTGACTGCCCTTAATACAACAGTACTATTTCTATAATGCAAGGGTACAACAACATATCGAAGAAAGTGACACGGACACACTCCAGGAATTATACCTTTATTAATTACATTACACACTTTTCTAGTGGCTCTCTCATTTATTTGATATATCAGTGCATGCAGAGGTCTTTTATTCAAGACATATTATACCTTTATTAATGGGTTACAACACCTTTTCATGCTGTCTCACTTATTTTATATAACAGTAAATGCAGAGAAGTTATTCAACGCTCATTATACCTTTATTAATGGGTTACAACACTCTTTTTCAGGGTCTCTCACTTCTTTTATATGACAACACATGCAGAATAATTACTAACCTGCCTGGTGGCGCAGCCTTAGCAGCCTATCTGCATAGGCTTGCTGATTCGCAGCATGGACATCTGCAGCTGTGAAGTAAATTAAGGGATATTGAGACATACCTATCTATAACATAGACAACAATAGCAATTCTTACATACTTCATTCCATGGCTACATACTCAGTAGTGGGGCATTTTCCATTTCACGGGCCTCCTGTATCCACTGGTTCAGTCAGTCCTCCTTGCATCTCTTCAGGTCTGAGAAGTGGTGTCTAACCTGCTCACCAGTCCGAGGGACGCCTGTGGCACTGGTGAGATCATGTGCTAGATGGTTCCAGGCTTCCGCTTTGTACTCAGTGCCCAGAAACTGGCCCTGCAGGAGTCTTACATCATGATGATGGATGAGGAGCCAAACCATTACTTTTGACTCCTCAATGCCCCACCGTTGCGCTCGAAAATGAGAGCCCTCTCCAACACCGGCCATACTGTCTGCAGATGGGAGCTACAACTACAGTTATGACAATTATTCCCACCTATGGAGCTTAAATATACCTCATTTCTTACACTTATTTGTGATTAGCCAGTTTTGAAAAATCTCAGCTAAAAGCAAAAAGCAAACCTGCTTAGCAATGGGTAGACTTCCATTGATATATATGAGTGTGTTGGAAATGCATCCATATTTAAAACTGTCATGGCTTAGTGGTTTAGTACTGTGATTATGGTGTACAGTATCATGGGTTTGAGGCCTGCCATTGCTTTTTATTTTACTACTGGCCAGACCAGCTAGGAGGTGTGGCTGTGTTTAGCCGACTTTGCTCAACTTTGCCCAAAGTTGCTCGACGTTGCTCTACATTGCTCTATGCTGCCTGACGTTGCCCGACGTTGCCTGATGTTGTGCTAGTTAGCGTGGTGTCCAGCTCTGTGTGAACATGTTTTGTTTGTGCTAGTTGGCGCGATGCGCAGCTCCGTGCAAAACTATTGCGCTAGTTATAGCAGTGCTAAGCTATGAGCAATTGTACTTAACTGTGCTTAATACTAGTAAACTTTGCTTAGTAGTGCTTCACATTGCTTAAGATACGTTACGTATGCATTTATCAGTATGCATGACCATTCCACCTTCTTATATATATATAAAATATCATTCACTACCACATAGGCAATTTCAATGCATTTTACTGACATTTAAAAGTTAAATGTCAGGAATTCTTTTTATACACACATTTCCTACAGAAAATAGGTAGGGGAGTGGTGGGACACGAACCGGGAATGCCTCCTTTTTGTGCGAGGGCTCTACCACTACACTATTGTTATTTGGCTTAATTTGCATATAAATAGCTTATTATCCTCTTCGATGTCTACACTGCTAACTGTAGCTAAGCAATGGGCAAACCCACGCATACACGCGCAAATACAAGCAGCTACATTGGGAATAATAAAAAAAAGGAAACCTTTACATTATAAACTTGTACAAGGATTTAGAATGTGGTGGATTGTAGTGTTGGGTATGTGGACATTTGAGCAGACTCGCTCATTTCAGTTGACATTTGCAGTTTAGGCACTTGCAGGGGCATGGATATTTGGACTGCTCGGCAGTCTGACACACCCCCTGCACTGGTGCACGCTCTGTGTAAGCCTTAGAGTTGAGTCAGCGCACCCTCATGAATATGCATGACTCACTGACATCATACTCTTAGACTGCAGTTTCCGTGTAAGACTTAGTTAGTCTTACACGGAGGATTAGTGAATCCCAGCCAGTAACTATTATGTTTGTAATATTTTGTAACCAACGTACAATATCTCAGCAACCTCTCATGTTGCACACATATTGTCAGCAGCATTTTATTCATCTAGCTGAGAGGTTTCATGTGAGGCTAAGGAGTTTTGCCTGTGTTACTTGGTTTTTGAGATATTTAGATAAATGTGAAAATTATATCTATATAATTTAATATCATAAAAACAACAGTTAATATCTCTTTACCTGCACCAGACAGAGGTCAAATATTAATGCAGTTTTATTTGCCATTGTGTAAGTTTTAACATGAAATATTTTAAAAACTTGAACATGGCATAGTTTTGGAAGTATTGATGCAAATATCAACATGCAATATTTGATGCCTGGAGGTGGCAGTAGGAGGTAACTGCATATGCACCTGGAGGTGTCACTCAGATGTAATGAGTTAAGTAGCAGGTGTATGCAACAGCAGTCTACTGAGCAATTATCATGAACATGTGTGCAAGACACCTGTTACTCAACTGAATCTGTAGCATAACCTTTTAAATGCACTGCTATTTTCTTTTGGTCCAGATGGTACTGGGTTCAGATACAGGTGTATCATGCCAGATACTTGTCTGTGTACATCCAGATTATAAATTCTGCAGTTTATGAATTTTCCACATCAGCTGTATATGCACTCAATGCAATAATGATGAAATGTGTGGTACTACATGGTATTAATATCCAATAAAAATGAATAAGCTCCTGTTTACCATTGCTACACGATGTTGCACATCATGCACCATCACACAGTAATTCTTTAAAGAAAAGAAAATGGGAAGATAGGAAAGTGGTGAAATGGGGAGCAAGCAGGGGGGGGGACAAAGTGAAAACAAGGCAGGGATGTACAGGAAGGGGTAGGTAAAAACATAGCTATCCATTTCTTCAACACTAGCAACTGGGCACATGTACAGATTTTTAACTGAATGTGGACTGTCACCTCCGGAGAGAGGGGTGACAACAACAGAATTGCATTGTGAAGCCAACTGGGCCATATTATATGTGTCAGGTAGACACATGTGCAAAATGGAGAGCTATTTATGGGACAATAATTTTGGTGGGCAGGTGCCCTTTTGTTTTTAAAGGAGAGAGTGGAATTTTAGGGAAGGAACATAGGCAAGTCTGGGGCAGGCAAGTTGGGAAAGTGAGGAAATATTTGCAGGCAGTCAAGACATACAAGACAAGGACAAGATCAGTGAAGGACACAACTAGGGTGAAAACCTTGGTTTGTGTGGGGTTTGGGAATCGTGAGCCTATGGACATCATGTTTGGTGACAGTGAGAATCAAATCCCCACCTACCAGACTATCATCACTGTCACCTCACTGTGCCAGTGACTAATGTGTCTGATGTCTGTGTCTTCTTGTGTTATTAAGGATGAATTACCCCCCACCTCTGCTCCCACAGAGAACCACAGGCCTGTCCTCTGGAGCAGAACTACCTGAATGTCCACATAGGGCAGGGGCAGCAGGGTGGTGCTGCCAGGCTGCAGCCTAGAAGTGTTGGGCCTTGGTGCTGTAGCTGGTAGAGGGAGTGTAAGTGTTCCACAGGGAACTGTCCTACCCTGCTGTGCTGTAGTAATAATAAAAAACATTGCAATTCAATAATGAAATAAACATAACACAAAATAATGTACAAAAATAACATTCCATATAATTTTAAGATATAACAAATTAATATAAAACTACAAAATATAATTACAAACAATGATACACAATAAGAAATTAATATGCTTTTAACAGCAAAACAATATAAATTTATACATATTAAACAGAGCATAAGTAATTAAAAATAATTATTATAATAGGAAATATGATTATATACATAATAAAAAAGAGAAGGGGTGGGGTGAGAGAAAAAAAAAGAAAGAATATTAGTAACTGCACAGATAATATACAAAGCTTTCTACAAATAATTTACTATATTCTGTTACATTTTACTTATAACAATAACAAATGCTAATAAATACCTTTATTACGCTGAATACTACCCTATTGCTAACATAGACACACTATACTACAGATCAGAATGCATCCAGCAATCATCCATGCTTGCCTATACTGAACATATGCATGTTGCATGCACAATGTTTAAAGTTGACAGCAGGCCATCTGAAGCACAGGTATAGAGTTCTGCACTTCCACTGCTATCATTATGAATATGTAGCACTACTGAAATTTAATGATGACAGGCTGAAACAGTACTGGCCTTAAATTTGGGGAGTGTGTTATTCGAACTCACAGGCAATGACTAATGCAAAACTGTAATTTCCATTTGGAATACAGCATAATTATTTATTTTATTTATTTTATTTTACATTTTTTGACCGGGCTAGTCTAGCTGGATATATGTCCATTTTCAGTGGAGGCCCAGGGAGAAAAGCACTACAAGTTACAACAACATAAAAGGTCAAGACAAAGACATTAACAGTAGAATTTGGTACATAAGAAGTTTTAAAAAATATTACAAGCCTAAGATTATATATTTTATATTTCAGTAGGGAAAGAAATATTTATCTACGAATAGATGAACAAGACTAAGACATTTGCATTAGAAATGGTGCATTACAAATCTTTATAACATATTAGAAGCCTAGGATTTTGTATTATGTATTCTATTACGGAAAGAAAACTTAATATAAGACTAAACTAGATACAACTATTAGTTTATATTAATAGGTACTAAGGTCACACATAAACCTAAGAAAGAAAATACTAGAGATCAATGGACAGAGTATAGAAGATCAACATACAATGATGCATTTATAGTGTTCTTTATCACTGAAGTTGTGATCTTATATGAAGGTGAATAATGCCACACTATTCTCTTTCACACTTTATAGATACAGGTTGACTGTTATACTGATAATCTACAGCATGCTCTTGGTGTCCCTCATTTATAGGTCATGATTTACATTGAAATATATATTTCCACTTAAATATATACTGTATAGTTTGACTTGTGGTTTTCTAAATGACAACCCCTGTCTACTTTGTAACACTGGACTGTTGTTTTACTAAACATACTCATATTTTTTCTTTAAAATGGACAAATGCATACTCAATGTGATACAAGTGTTTAACACAATAAGCTGTATTTACTCCTAATGCAAAAATAAGAGTACTGTTTGGAAGCATACATACCACTTGCATCTCTCATCCGTCTCAATTTTCCTTCATAAGCTTACATATTCAGTCTTTGTTCTGCATTAGCTTTGTGAAAAGAAAAAAAAAACTTATTAAGAACAGCAACCATAAACAGATGTAGCTGCTTCATCATTCGAGCATTGCCTGTAAGAGATACTTACACATTTGTGCAATGCCATCAGTCCTGCATTCATAGAGCTAATGACAGAGGGTGTCCCTCTTCCTCAACCTGAGGCCTTGATAGTGATTTGTACACTGTTTGCCAGTGCATGGGATACCGGTAACACTGGGCAAGTCCCAGGCCAAACTATTCCATGCATCCATTTTTTAATCTGATCCATGATAGTGCTCCTGCAATAGCCAGGGATCATAATCATTTACTAGGAGTCCAACAAGCACCTTGGACTCCTGCACACCCCACCTTTGAGAAAAAAATCTGAGAACTTCAATCTGAATGCCAGCCATGTCTAATGCAGCTAAAAAACAATGTCAAATGACTTTCCCCTCCATGTACAGTTATGACAGATACTGAGAATGCAGAGCATTGCAATCTACAACATTTGAAAATGGTGATCTCAGCATTGCGAAAACACAGGCAACATGTTTGTGCTACGGGAATCATTACAGCTATTATCATATTAGTACATAAATGACAGTATTAGTGTGTCATCCATCTGTAATATACCTAAGATATAAGACAAAGTAGGTCAACAGATATAATGGAGGGTGATAATGGGAAGTGGGACACCATTGAAAAAGGAAGGAGCTGCATTAGAACCCAGGATCTTAATCACGGTAGTCCTACACTCAAAGCTGTTGCCAGTAGAAGGTTTCAAGAATACACCTGTATGTTTCATTACATTGCAATATAATGTATGGAAACATTAGTAAAATACAAGTGGCGATCCTTGCATTAGAACCTAGGACAAGGTGAACTTCAGTCCAGCACGTAACATCTTCAGCTACAGGAGAGGTTACAAAAAAAGTCTACTGCATTATTATTTATCCTGGGGACATCACTGTTACACACTTCAAATATTACCATAATACAAGCGAGAATAGGCAGAATATTAAAAACAAAAACATGAATCACATACACTGCTAGACTATGTTACTACACAGGAAATATTCACACATAGTTCTAAAATCCAATCCACCATACAATGCACATGCCAAACACAGGATGAGTTCTTTAACCCTGTGTTTCAAACATACATCTTTGTTGCAAGCATCAACAGGCAGCCAACACAATACCTCTCCACCCGTCAGAGCAAGGACTATTTGTACAAAGGCACAAGGAATGGGGTGATATAGGCTTAAGAAAGGGACACTATAAATATTGGTCTTACATACTTAGGAAGTGGATAGAATAACAAGATATGCATTAGTATAAGTATTTTGCAGGATATGATGTCTCTCACTCAGTTGTGTGTCATTATTTCTTGACATCATTTCACAACGATTTCCCAGTGATTTTTCAGAAAGCCACAATTTTATGAGAAGAAGTGATTTATGAATATGGTTTTAATTTCCTAGGTGCAGAGTCTGTGTTATGGCTTGTCTCATAACCAAGACAAAAACTTACTGAGTATGGCTATGTGTGCCTACAAACACACCTGCTGCTGGTCCTTCCTATGAGTCATCATTGTCCAGTGGCTGTGGTTACATTGGTCTTGTTGGTAGGATGTGTACCCCATCCTCTTCATGATCCTGCTGCAGCTGTTCACACTACATTAACTTGGGTAGCATGGCACATACAATGAGCATTGAGCGACATGTCAGTGGATATTAAAAATGTCCTTGGCCATGAGTATGTATGACTGCCACTCTGAGTGTGGTAGCTGGAAAAGATGATCTATGGCATTTCTGGTTGGACTGTGTGTCTCATTAAGGTGTTCCTCTGTGCATCTCTGATGGTTTCCCTTGGCCATGACTCCAGCACATAGCATACATCCACAACCAAATTAACCTTGGAGATATAACCCATAGCACAACTCTGGTGCATTTGGGGAATGTGTTTTATATATATATATATATATATATATATATATATATATATATATATATATATATATATATATATGGTGCTAAATGCAAGGGTTTGCAGCACATACCTTCCAAATGATTGCCATGACATTACACATGACTTTTCAGTTTTTCAAGTGGTAGACCTTATGGTTAATCGAGAATCTACTATGTTACCCAGGTGTTGTTCTCATGTGTACATGACTGTGATGTACAGCAGACATTATTGGAGATTGCTGTGATACAATTGTGGCAGATGTCTGACCCTCTCATCAGAACTTATAGGTTCATAGGTGTGTACTAGGCTAATGGCCCTGGAGTCTTTGCAAGCCTAGCCCATAGGATTAGCCTGGCATCGTGCCACCCAACCTTAGTTCCTAGTGCCTCTGTCGAGTAGAGCCACTGAAGTGATCCATGGGATGAATTTTCTATTTCCTATCCACTCATCAAGATTTCTCTTAAAGAGGGCCAGAGAGGTGCTCTGCTTGACATGTATGTGAAGTCTATTCCATAGCATCGGCAGTCTCTGGATTCTGAACCTGTCCCTCCAACATGTTCTGTTTTTTGTGGTAGTGAGGTTGGGGTCTCTGGAGCATGTGGTGTGGAGGGATTGTGATTTCTTTAGATGTAGCATTTCTAACAGAGCTGGGTCAGACAGGGCTTTGTAAGTCAAGCAGAGATTGCCTCTAAGTAAGCAATATGAGACAGAGAATAGTTGGAGTTTTTTCAGTCTGTCCATATAGGACAAGTGTTTAAGACCTAGGATCCTCTTTGTGAGCTACTTTTGTGGCCTCTCCAGTTGTTGCAGGTATCTAGCGAGGTACATGCCAACTGGGGCATTGTACTTGATGATTGGCCTAATGAGGGAAGAGTAGAAGGAGACAATGACCTCTTTCTTCCTGGATGCAAAACCCTTAGTAATGAGATGTGCCACATAAAAGGACTTTCTGACCACAATGGCAATGTCGTGGTCAAAAGAGAGATAGCTGTCAACCTGTGTTCCCAGATCTCTTATAATGCCTTCTGTGTTCAGTGGATTACAATCAATGTGGTAATTCAAGGGAACCAGGTTTTTTCCAAAGGGGATGAAGACACTTTTTTTGGCATTGAGCTTAAGGCCATGGTTCTGACACCAGTCATTGGTCTCATTGAGGCCTTTCTGTAGGATGTCAGCATCACTTGGGAAGTTAATAATAGCTCCCAACTTGCAATCATCTGCGAACTTTGTCAGCCAGAGTCCCTTTGTGTTGGCCTGGACTTCAGAGAAGTAGATACCAAACAGGAGAGGACCCAGGACTGAACCCTGTGGGATTCCACTCATGACTAGTTGGCAGTCTGACTTGGAGTCAGCTACTTTCACACTGTGTGTTCTATCTATGAGCCAGTTTGCAACCCACCTAGTGATATAGGGGTTGATGCCTAGTTTAGCAAGTTTTTGTATGATTCCTGAGTGGGGAATGGTATCAAAGGCCTTGGCCAGATCAAGGTAGGCTGTATAAACCACCTTGCCATTTGGTGGGGACAAAGCCTAAGGTGTGGCTGTGATTGAACAGGGCACACAGGTGAGGTGCCAGTTCACTCTTTAGTTCCTGTAGAACACAGCCAGGGATACTGTCAGGTCCCATAAAGACTGTATTCTTGACCTTGGACAGTGCTGTTTTAACCTGTGCAGCAGTAATACTGGGTGTTACAATATATGTGCTCTTTGACTTGTTGAGCATTGCATGCAGGAAGTTTGGCAGATCCTGAGTGCCGATGCTTATGACACACCAAGCATGTCACTTGGTAGTCTGTTAAGGGTACCGGTGACTAACAGAATAATTTCAGCACATACATTACATTCCACTGGGATGGCTTCCCTGCATTTTTCTCTGTATCTGACTGAAGGCAGACAGTGGTCCCAAACCTCCTCTACTGTGTTGTTTGCTTGCTTAGTCCTCACCCTCTCTGTTTGTCTGGCTATTTGCAGCAGCAGCATTGGTTTCAGCCTGTAGTGCACACAAATTTATGATAAATGTAGCTCCTACTTACAATCTGTCAGTCCTCACATTGTATCTGTACTCCAGTATTTTCTCATGCCACATATAAGAAAGGGAATGGTTTCTACATTGATGCCTTATATCTTGTTGATTAGTTCCACAGGACTGCTTGGTTAGCACATAATT
The DNA here is from genome assembly GCF_019279795.1 of Protopterus annectens. NCBI lineage: Eukaryota > Metazoa > Chordata > Ceratodontiformes > Protopteridae > Protopterus > Protopterus annectens. The sequence continues at coordinate 514,389,363 of NC_056728.1, read as the reverse complement.
CAGCTGTGTATGCTGTAATTAGCATCTCTGAAGGACAAACAATGTAAAATGCAATCAGTTAGTAATGTACACCATTATACAAAGGCAAATGTGTAGCTAGGCAAAACAATGCATTTGTATAAAACTGTATTTTGGAGACAAGTGGATATTATCCCACAGGCTGCTGCAAAATGCTCTGTGTAACATCTACCAACTGCTCGCCCACACACACACACACACACACACACACACACACACACACACACACACACACACACACACACACACACACACACACACACCAAGTTGACTGCAGTGAGAAGAGAATCCCTGCCTATCTAAACTTACAGACTATAGACCACAGTACTAAATGCACACACCACAGTAGAAGTATGTTTTACCTGGGGCTTCAGGTGAATGTATGGTAGATGATATCAGCAGGCCACATGCGGTACAAGAGTTTGTAAGACTGCTTAGACTGGCTGTTTGTGGAAGCAAGAAAACAGTGCAGAACCATGCCATTTGGTTAGTTAGTGTGGGATACCTACATACACCATTCTTTAGGGAGACACACACACCAAATTGGCTGCAGTGAGAATAGAACCCCTACATATTTAAACTTGCAAAATACAGATCACAGTACTTAATGTATGCTCTACAGCAGAAGTGTGCTTTAAATGGTGTTTCATGTAATCTTATGGTAGGTGACATCAGCAGGCCATGTGGGGGACAACATATTGTAGGACTGCTTAGACTGGATGTTTGTGGAAGTAGGAAAGCAGTGGAAAACCATGCCATTTGTGAAGTTAGATTGGAATACACATGTCCACTTTTGATTACAAACACACACATTTGTCTGCAGTGAGATTAGAACCCCTACCTATCTAAGTTGATGAACTACATTTCATAGTACTTAACACGTGTTCTACAGCACAAGTCTGATTTAATTAGGATGGCAGGTGAAATTGTACTAGATGACATAACCAAGACATGTATTGAGCAACAGTTTGGGAGGCCTGTATAGTCACATTGCTCCATAGTGTCATTTTAGGCTATTAGCCTAGCAGACAAATACAGTTTATTAGCCTAGATGTGTAACTACAATACCCTTTTTGGTTATGTTTTTGTTTGCATTTGAATGAGCAAGGCTGTGAGCACCATCAATTGGCCCTTCCCATGAGGGAGTATACAATGTATATATTACAACTTGTACACTTGTTGATATATGTGTTGAAAAATCAGGGTGACCCAGTATTATTGTGATTGTTGGTGTTGTTGCTGGTGGGGATACACATGGATGGCTTGTCAGTATATGTATATATACTTATATTGTGCCCTCACTTTGCATTGTTTCCACATGTACTCTTAGGGGAGACATGGGTTCTGAGAATGATAGGGAAACAAAGCTCTCAACTGTCCAGATGCTTGCAGAATGTCCAGAGGTTTGACTCAAATATGTGATCTGTTTCACACAAACTTGTGGTTTTCTGGAAAATTGATGGCAAATCATTGAGAGATGATATCTGTAAATAGTGGCAGACATATTAATTTGACATGTCATATCCTTCAAAACATTCATGAAATGCAACACCTGCTATTCTAGCAGCTGTCTAATTAAGAGCAATATTTGACATTTTCCCTATTTTTGGGCCTTTTTTCCCCCATTATTAATGTCTTTGTCCAGATTTCTTGCCTAAGAGCTTGACAGCTATTTTGGGCACTAAGGGCATGTGTGCATTTATCTCTATACCTAACTCTATATATATATATATATATATATATATATATATATATATATATATATATATATATATATATATATATATATATATATATATATATATATATATATATATATATATATATATATATATATATATATATATATATATATATATATATATACACACACACACACACACACACACACACACACACACACACACACACAGATAAATGATAGATAGCTATAGCAATAGCGCAAGAGGCCTCTGATTTTTGCTATGGTTAACTAAGTGTACATGCATGCGCATTTTGCCTTTTTTACCTGTTTGCGCATAGGTAAATAGTGGATAAATGTGAGGCGCATTGCTCACATATGAGATTTTCTACTATGTAATGTAAACATGCTACTACAGCCCACTCCTGTTTCTACTCCAGGCCGGGAATTCCAAATTACTAACAGCAATAACTGAATGTATCCAGTGTCTGTGGTTGCCAGTCTAGCATAAATCCTATTTCCTCTTTCATTGTTTCTGTACTGCTGCGTGCCACACAAAATGGCTTAGCATTATCAAAAATGTTTTATACATGCAGCACAACATGCAAATGTGGAATTTAAACAAGACAAAGTTGATAGCAGTATGGGACGTAGACTGACAGTCTGTAAAACACAAACCATTGCAAGTGTACTGCAAAAACATCTGCTTATATCAGGATTAGAACCCTCAGCAGCATTACAGCTTCATCAGAAAGGATAGCTGCCTTAGTTATTTTGGCCAGAGAAGCAGCTTGACAGGGCTAGGTCATTCATCACACAACCACATGCATAGAAATGTACACTGCTATTCATCACTTACCTAACACTCACAATTTATAATCATATCTATTTTTTTTTTCTTCAGCTATGGTGTAGAATAACTGTGACACATACCCATCTATCATGGGTTGGTTGGTAGCATATATCACTTAATGTTATGACAGTTACAAAGGGACACCCCTTTCCTGGGGAGTGGGCGATCAAACCACATTTACTGCTAGGATACAAAAATGTCTGAAGTTTGACACTGCAATGCGTTGCCTCACTTTTTAACTTCTCTCTTGAAAGATAAACCAGTGATTTGCTGCAGTAGGACTGTATGAATGTTTCACACATGAGGCCTACTGCTTACAAATGGACACGTAATATTACAATTGTGTCTGGTAGTCACATGTTAATTTATTTACTATACAAGTACACCACTAGTTACTTGCATTATGCACCGAGTTCATAGATATACAGGATATGTTATAATACTGCACAGGAATACATTGTAGGTTAAGGACCTACCTTGCAAATGCAGCAGTTGACACAATTTCATTTTAGTGCTGACTCTGTCTGATGCAAGCAGTACACAGTCTATATATGGATAGGTACAGGTTGTAATATATGCACATTCTGTAGGAGAAAGATATTAGTCCCTAGGTCCCTAAGTGGTCAGTGAATGTGCTATGCATTGTCTCATAGCCAAAGCAAGGGCATACTGAGCACACCTACATATGGCTACAGGGACAGCAACTGGGGTTTCCTCCTTCAAGTCCTCCTGTGACTGTGGCTATGGTGACCTAGCTGTTGGTGGGGGGATGTATGTCTCTTCCCCTTGCTGATCCTGCTGCAGCTGTTTCTACAGGATCAGAGTGTGGAGCATAGCACATACTGTGAATATTTGTGTACATGTGCGTAGAGTATAGTGCAAGACTCCACCAGCTATATATATGCACCAGAACCATGAATTCAGAAGCCCAAACACATACTGTATGATGTTTCTAGTTTGTGTTTGTGCCTTATTATGGGCTTCTTCAGTGGGTGCATGTCCATGTCTGATAGGTGTCATAATCCACAGTTCCAGGGAATAGCTTGCATCCCCCAGTAAATGGCCCTGTGAGATGTCACCCCTAGAAAACATCTGGTACAGCTAGCTGTAATGAGTGCCAGATATGGGAGTCATGGTAACTGCCAGGGTTGCCAGCACACACATTCAAGATAAAATCCTGGTCATTGCAAACAACTTGGCAGTTGATGGAGTGGTAGCCCTTGTGGTTAATGTAGATCTACCGTGCTCACCAGGTGGTGCCTTGATGTGTACATCAGTGCAATCTGTGGCACTCAGTACTTCAGGGTAATGTGCTACATGGTAGAACTGGTGCATATTGTTGGCCCTCTCCTTATGGGAAAAGAGAAAAGATATATGCTCACTGGTATGTATGAGCACAGTATCCAGAAACTGGTGGAGTACCCTGGATGCTGATGCTTGTGACACCCCTATCATGTTTCCAGTTGGTCTTTGAATAGTACCTGTAGATAATATCCTAAGGGCTACACATATCTTAGTTTCCACTGGGATGAGCTCCCCTCAGTTGGCTGAGGCTCTGAGTTGAGGGTGGCAGAGATCACATATCTCTTGTAATATGTCCCTGTCCACCTTGTATCACTCTACAATCTTCAGCTCATGTAGCTGCTGAATGGTTACCTTGGGCCAGAACACTCTTCTCCTTCTCAGCCTAGGACTAAGGTCAGCAGTACCAGCAGCATTGACTTCAGCCTCTAGCACATGCAGATATAGAATAGCTGCAGCAGTCCCTAGCATAATCTCAGTTAAAATTTCCAAGTCTCTACTCCAGTGGTCTTCAAGTATTAAGGGAAAACCAGAATGTAGGCTGAATGCATGCACATTTCTGGAGTGCGTCCAGCATGGAATTGGCTAATTAACATGCAATTCACCTGCTTAAATTACAATTAGCATGCTTTGAAAACCTGCTTGAGGACTCAGTAGTAAATAGAATTTAACGAGGAGGAGGAATAAAATGTGCATGGAATACACAGTATTCAAACTAATGACCACTTGCACACCACTGTTATACTTACACCTCAACTATATGCTGCAATGTGATACCAGTATAAGCAAAGGTTCCATAGCCTGTACTAGGCCCTGGAACTACCTGCACTCCATTCCTACGCTTAACAGCTGTCACCACACAATTATTTACATAAGATCTCCTGTATCACTATTCATTATTAATTTGACTGTATTAGCTTAGCACAGCTTCCCTTACCGGGTTTGCTCAATGCCCAGTACTCTGAATTAAATGTATCCATTTTCTATTTTAAGCTGTCTGGCAGTAGTTCATAATCAACAAGCAACATCACAATGTTTGCATTTTGCAGGCTACTGATTGTTACCAATTGTAGGTAGATAATGTATACATTTGTACACATACAATACTGTTATTACAATATATATTATATTATCATATGTCACAAACTGTAGTGATTGAATATAGAAATTATTTGTTACTGTTGTATTCATTATCTTGATATATTTTCAGCCAATGTTGCTTCCTGGCTCAGATGTTTGTCATATGGTTTGCCTATTGACCACAATATTGTCATATCACTTTTTCCTCATTTTAACAATGACACTTGGTGGCTGTTTATATAAATTATTGCCTACAGGCTGTGCAATGTCTAGATTTGAACATTTATACATTTTTACACCACTAATGTCCCTGGTGTGCATCTGTAAGCCTATACAGGTTTTCATAAAAGAATGCTGACATCCTGTTTATGAGTAGGACATCGAATGGCAGGCATTTATAAGCTACCTCTGTCCATAATGGACGTGTGTCACTCCCTGTGTAAATCTTCATCATTATTATATTAAGTTCTGCTATGCTGTTTGTGATGTACCTCCTCTGGACAAGTGATCAAGGAGTCTTAATACTCACCATGGACACTGGTGAGGGATGCTCACTTGGGAAAAAATAGATACACACAGTACTTGCAGATTAAGTTCTCTGTACCAAGCACAATTTCCCTTACAAGCATATAGGGAGCACACTGCTGTCTTGAAGCTGGGATTCCTTCGCTCTCTCCAGACCTCCAAATAAGACTCTTGACAGACATAGCTGTAGAGTTGAGTCCTCGGCCGAGTGTTCCAAGCCTATTCCTCTACCACCCTCTCTGTGAAACCAGTGGTCTGTGTCCCTGCTTCAAGTAGCTGACACACACTGTTTGAGATTTGATTTTCACACACACACACACACACACACACACACACACACACACACACACACACACACACACACACACACACACACACATACACGCACACATCTGGGAAAGGTTGGCACTGATTTACTGGCTATGTCTCTCTGCCCAGACTATAAGGTAGGTGCTGCCACCAGAACACTCCAAAGCCAGCTACTCTACGGCTCTTACAAGGGTACCCAGCTATACTGAGTAAAATTAATACTAACACAAATGGTGGTGTTTGGCCAATACAGCCAGTCTTTCAAGAGCAGCCACAGTGTCATCAAATAAATATAAATACTCTCAAAGGTTAAAATATTCTCTAAAAGACCAGCCACAATGAAAAGTTTAAATATATTTAATAACAAATAATAAAAGAACATGAACATACTAAAATATCTATTTACAGTAAATGCCAGAGTTTCAATCACAGGAAATATTAAAAATAATACAGATGGATAGAGTCACACAGATATAGAAAAAAAAACAGTACTTAACTAATATCAATATATTTTCCGGACTGATCTAAAAAAATGACTATTCCCTGGTTACTTAGTAAAGCAAGACAAGATGAAGTGGGTGAGTAATCCTTCTTTGTCAGGTTTCCAAACGAAACTGCCCTCAGACTTCTGTCTCATCTAGTATTAAAATATAATTTCAGTAGTGGATTACAGAATGACCTCACATACATCTAGTCACCTGATTTCTATTTCCCACACTACCCCTTTACTAGAACCTGAAGCAGAAACTAGCACATATGTGTCATAATACTCACACAAAGAGCTTTGTTAAGATGTATTATAGCATCTCTAAGCTATAAAACCATTTCAAAGACTTTCACCCTTCCACACTAGCAATTAGTTCATCCCTAAGGACAAGACAGTAGGATTTCTAGTCCTGATTTTTACAGATATTTCATCTCTGGCTGCAATCAAAACTGTAAGACTCAATATTTATGGCCTAAACCAGGCAATTTAATTTCAGACTATTTTTCAAAGATAGGTTGACCAAGATTAATCCCTTTTCTTCCAGTATCCACTGTTACAATATATTTATTTCAACAGTTTGGCATACAGGTGCATTTCGTTTCTGTCCAGCAGGACATTGATTGGTACATTTGTAACACAAGCAGCATTACAAATACATTTTTCAACACAAGCATCTGTAAAAATCAGTGTGATATACAAATGGCATATAATTCTTTGCAAAACTCCAGCTAGCTGTGCTAAAATATGTTGCACATGCACTGCCGTACTCTCTCTCTGGCCTAGCTAGCACTACCTCGCATCATCACACTGTTCATGAGGATGTTCGACATAATACACATTTGCTTTCCTTTTCTGTTGTGTTTTGCAATTAATCTTGACAGAGTATGGTATCTATCGATGTTATCCCTATCAGACGGCAACGAGCATATGCTAGGCCACTGCCAGAGTCTTCTGATAATGATGGTGATGATGATGATGATGATGAAGAGGAGGAAGCCAGACCGTCCGCTGACCAAGCCATCATGTCTGCAGCTGGAGAAATGACATGACCAGAACTGAGGTGATTACTGGGAGGAGATCTGGGAGGTTATGACCTATGTGTTCCAAATACAGATGAGGGACATGATGGGGACTTTCAGGATATAGCATGGACTATGCGAGATTCATTCAGACATATAGTTTGTGAAGTCATTTGGGAGTCTTAGCTCCATCAGCCTGGGCCCTCTGGTCTGTAAGCATTGTCTGTGTGCTCCCCTTATAGTATGCTGCCAACATGCTGATTGCCATATAATTGATTTGACTGTATATGCACTCTTGTGCATGCATACCATATAGCTGTGATGTTTATGTGCTATTGTCTTGTGGCATTTACTTCTGTTTCAATGTGTGCATGACACACATCAATACGTTGCTTTCCTCTGATATTCACTTGTCCATGCACTCTGGCAGTTAACCTGCAGCTAGTGCTGCAAGACATAGCCTGTAAACAGGTGTTTTTTTTTACTGAGGCAAACTATTGATGTGCTATAATGATGCTCACAGGAGTGTCCTCTGTTCAGTAATGAGCAGGTTGTGTGACATATTCTTGTGTTTGTTTATTTGACATTTGCATGACAGTATATGTGTATGTGCTTGAAATTCTTAGCTTGCTTATTTATGCATGTTGATGTGACATGATTACACAGTACTGTGGATGTGTGCTTTATACATGGCCAGTTACGTGGACATCAGCAGTCATTCTGTCCCTGTGATATGCATTTTCCAAGTGGTTAAATGTGTTTTGCTTTGTCTTCTACAGTACCCTGTGTACTATACACATGCATTTCCAGTGTGCCAACTTATTGTCCTGCTTTTCCCTTATATGGGCCCAGGCTGCCCATCTCCATTCCACCTGTATATTTCCCTTTTATATTTTACAGACATGTCTGACTTTGTTGCAATTATTGATCATTGACATGTATTACCTTTGACACGGTTAACATGTGTCAACTGGACAGCCATTTTATGATGCAGGACATCTGCAAACAAGTCGCTGGCTACTGCTTACAATACATCCTTGTTCTCATTATATGTGTGTGTGTTAACTACTGTACTTTGTTGACATCCATGTGCACAACCTGCTGTATTTATTAAGCTGTAGTGTTATTTTTTTGTAGTCTCACATGTCATTGGTGTGTATGTACATTTACCTTGATTTCATGTATGTTCAATTTATGCCAGTGACAGTCATACAATCACATTTACACCTGTGTGCTACCTTTGATATGGCATTTGTTTGCAACATATATGCATTATATGACACTGTTGTTTGAGTTAGGTACACCTACTTGTGTACCAGACATTTTCCTGTTTTTTTCTGCAGTACTTCTATTTTTCTCTGTGCTGGTTGTTTGTCTTTCACATGTATGGTTGTAGGTTTAGTTCCCTCATCTGCTGGAGTTATCTACTATTATTGAACCTGCATTTGCTCATCTGTGATGTAGCTTGGCTTACATCTGCTCTGCTGATGGACTACTTGGAGATGTGTTTATCTATTCAATTTGTACTGTGATCTTAATTTATTATCCTCCAACACACATCTACGATTGGTCTTACAATCCCATGTATGACTGCAACACATTTTTCAACATGTTGTAACATGATAGTGCATAGGTAGATAGGTTTCTCTCCATTACACCATGGCTGGTATGCATTTCCACCCTGTCTGATACCTTTCCTTTGCCCAAATTGTGCAGTGTGCCATCTGTGTTGTTATTGTTTTTTTTCCAACCTTTGTCTATCTTGTGTTGTGATATTTGTTCTCTGGGTAAAAAAAAAGAAAACTTGCCCATGTCCCTCTACTTGCCTCAGATTTTCCATTTCCAGCATCCCTTTTGTGCATCCCTCTTTTTCACCCATACCTCACATCTTCTTTTCTATCCCCCACTTTCCTTGGGCATGTGAGATACTTGTGCTCCACATATAAGTTACAAACTGATTGTTAGCAAATATTAGTTGTGGCAAAGTGGCCATGGTCGCCCTTCACCTTTAATTTTTTTATTAGAAAATGTATGGCTTTAGTTGGAATCTGAAAGTGCAAGTAGGCATATTATATTAGTACATGATTTAAGGAAATGTCCATAGTTGTCTCTAAGCTTACTGCAAAGATTGGTGATATTACTGGAGCTTTGAAGCAAGTATTTTTTGTTAATGAACGAATTACAGAAATAACTATAGTTGTCTGTAATGTTTCTGGGCAACCTTTTCACAAATGTATTGCAAATGCCATGCAGCTTTCATCGGCATAATAGGCATTCTATTCTTTTCTATTGTATCATAATAGAGTCAGTTATATTCCATTGTTGGTTTTAACCTTACTGGACATATTTTGTTTTATATATGTCTGTATAACTTTGGCACCCATTTCTCATTACTTACAGTTTACTTTTGGATTTGTTTTGTATGCCTTTGCTACTGTGATGCTCATTTGTGCTCTGAACTATTCAGAATTTCTAGAGGTGCATTTTGATATTACAATATTATCCACAAGTTTTGTACTGATATCAGTGAAATACGTTAGATTCTGGAAGCTTTTCGGAATCCAGTCCACTGGTGTTAGTAACAAAAGTCTATCTAGTGACACTGAAATTTATTAAAAAAAGTGGTATTGTACCTCATGAAATTTGTTAGTATTATGGTCAAACAAATGGTTACATTTCTGCAAGATAAACCCAATATATCAGTCAGTGAATTGTTTGTCTATTTAAAAGCTTTCCCATGATGTACATAACTGAGTAGCACACCTCTATTCTGTGATATTGCATAGTTAATGCAAAATATTCATATCATATTTTCATAGTATTTCAACACAGCAATATTAATCTACAAAACCATACATGTTAAGAGTGCAACTATGACTGGCAAAATTGTGTGCCTTAACATTCTGTATAAGATGACAGTATTTGTCCACATGTAAGCCACATAGCTTTTATAATTTTAATTCTAATATGAAATATAGGTAACATTCATTACTGCATTATTAAACAAACATTGCATCTCTAGATGACTTTATATTATCCACCACATTATAATGTCTAATGTTAACTAACAACCACGGCTTATATGTGTCATCATTAACATGACTGCATCAGACTCCATTTCTGCAAAATGTGGAAAATATGTAATATATTTCATAGCTTTTTGTAAACATTCTTCAATAACCCAAGTCCTGTATGTGTCAGAGTTATGGTTTCACTGTGCATGCCTTTCAAATCATGTTACCTGAAGGTACCATCTTAATCACTAATTCAAGCCCTACCATTACTGGCAAATTAGTCTTGGTTTAGGAGTACTGTTTGTTTCTACCTAAAACAAACAGTTGCATTGTTGAATGCTTTTATCTTACACAAGTTATCTTAGTGTAATTTTTTTCTAACACCTACTGCTTGAATAGTCCCCAAACATGACATAATTACTTTCCATGTTTGCATTATACATGAAAATATAGAAAATATTTCATAATTTTTGTAACCATCTACAAACACTTTTTTTCAATGATTTAACACCTGTACATCCCACTGTAATGATTTCATTGTGTATGTACACCAACTTATATCAATTCCTACATGCCATCTTGCTAGCTAATGTCAAAGGGGGCCATTACTCAGATACTGCTATTAATACTAATATGACTAATATTAATAACTCTGCCAATGCATGCAGAAACATGCTTTGGAGGAGGAATGAGTTTTAAGATGGTCCGAGACTGAATTTATATAATAATGCTGGACTGGTTATATTGTACAAAAGAAGATATGTGATGTAATGTATAATGTTTGTAACTGCAAAGAAGTTAATATGTCTTTTTAATTATAAATATAAGTGTGTTTGTGTCACAAGTGATAATTCAATAATGGTGTTTTAAAAATATTAATAACTGTGAGGGAAATACAGCTAACAACTCAAGGTGTGCTTGTTAACCAATTCGTTTTTATGGCATTTTTTTGTGAGTGCGCATGAGTGCATACCTATACTGTTCATAGGATATTGGTCCTGATATTAGAATATTACTAGTATTAATTACTTGTACCTATAAGAAATAGTTATTTCTCTGAGTGTTTATTTTGGACAAGACTCCCTAACACGACATTGTCGTGCTTAGTGTTTGTGTTATCAATTAAAATATGGAAATTTCATAATTTTTGAAACCTTATGCAAACCTTCAATTAGACAATATCTGTACATTGCACAGATAAAGATTCACTGGGTACATGTGTCAAATCATGACATCATCTACATGCCAGCATTCTAGGTAATGCCAAAGGAACCATTCTTGAGTTACTGCTATTAATATGCAATTACTGGTTATATTGATAACTGTGGGAAACCAAATCTGTATAAATCACCTTATGCGTATGCTACCCACTTCTATTTTGTATAATTCCTTGCTGAATAAATAAATAAATAATTTACTCATTTAGGAGGATGAATATTCTGCTGTTTCTGAGGTGTAGAAATTACTGACTGGAGTCCTATTTGCTTTTTCTGTTGCTTCTTTCCCTTTAGCTCCTCAGCTTAACAGTGGTGGGTTGTTCCCCATACAGCACTGCACAAAGCTATATCTGACAGATATAGGCAGTTTCATTTTCAATTCCTCTTAGGAACCTTAGTTAATTCCACCTCACAGTTATAGCTGTATAAAATGCATAGCTAGGCTGCAGTACATCATTGCACATCTAAAGCCGATCTAATCACTTGTCTATATAAATTATTTACTAAATACCCAGTGTTGGTACTCAGACCAGATTTTTTTCTATCCACACTTACTAACATACCCCATATCAATACCATTTTTCTGTAGCTTTCATCAGGCAATTAACAATGCAATCCTCCCCTATTCACTTTTACACTCTGTCCTCCAGATTTTGCAGATCTTAATATTTTTGGATCTCTGTCAACATTGAACTCTTGATCTCTTTCCTTTCTTATACTCCTATTCACACTATTCTACAACTGGCTTACCCCACCTCCTTCCTTTTTCACTGCAATGCCCTCTTTTTTTACTTTTCTTTCTTTGATAACAGACACTTATCACACAGACATAGACACCTATTCTATGTTGAATGTGTAATCACTTTACTTCAAATATTGTTTGCGCTCACAAGGGGTCTACCATAATCTCTTTGTATGCTTTTCTCTCACTAATTATGTTTTTGAAGGTTTTCTGTTTAGGCCTCCACTGAAAAGATGGCCGACATAACATATCTGGACCTTTTTAGAAACCAAATGCCAACAAATAAACAAATTAATTAAACAGATAATGCAGGCATATGTAAATATTGACCTTAATTACATGCCAAAATGCTTTCTTCAGTAGATGAGTGAAGTGGCACTGGTTTGTGCTAAGAGGCATGTTGTTCTGCCTGTGTAGACTCAGCTTATTTTTTAGGAAAGATAGCTCTCCAGTAAAGAAAATCCAAACCTCATAGGTGCTATTCCTCTTTTAGCCACATTTGTAAGCATCTGCAACCATGAATTTGCACTTTCCAACCGTCTCTGTAGCCATCTTGGCAGAAATTGGTATTCTGAGACAATTTACCAGTTGAGTGATGTTTACTGATAACCACCTGCTACTTAAACAAACTGACACTGTGTGTGAGAGATTACTTACATAATTTTACTGGAGGTAAAACTTTCACACAAAGCCACTACAGACAAGAAGCAAGTTGCCACTACCACACAAAATTACACTAAACCAATCAATGCAGCTAAGATCAAACAATGTAACCCTTTATATACTGAGGCACTTAAAAGTAACCTACCTAAACCACAGAGGTCTCCTAAATGCAATGTAAGAAATAAGTACCCTCAGCAACCTCACAAACACACACCATGAAATATACATCTATGAGTCACATTGTTTCAAATCAAAAACCCATAAGGCAAACCTCCAAACTGTGCAATATCCTAGTCATAGGTGACTCCATATTAAGAGTAGCTGATTCACCACTGTCAAGACTATGCAAGGAAAAGGTCACATCAGTTGCCTATCATGTGCCAGGTTTCCCTGCATCACCCACACACTCAAATCCCTGCACCGCAAGTACACATATGACACAGTCACAGTGCTTGTGGGTATAAGCGATTTGAGACATGCATCCCTGGACCATATGAAGATGGATATGGTAGAGTTCTTGGAATGTGTGTCCCAGGCAAGTATGAACCTAGCCTTGAGCAGCATTCTGGTATCACCAAGAATGATGCTATAAAATGAACAAAAATTATGGAACTCAACAACTGGCTTAAATTCTGTTGTCATTCTAAGGGGGTGCAATTTATATCTGCCTGGGAAGAGATGGTAGGCAGTCCTAACTGCTTTGCCAAGTATGACTTGCACCTATTCCTCAAGGGATTTGTATACTGGCTAAATCCTTTCCTCCCACATAGTTTCTTTTTTTAGGTAACAATAGTCTTCAAAAGCTTGTAACACAACAAAACAGAATCTGGATAACATAAACATATTGCTGCTCAATAACAGGAGCCTAAACAAAACTCTTCACTACCTACAAATCCTAACTCTGGAAAACACTGATATATGCATTCTCACGAAGAGCTGATTCAAGACCAATGAAAGGATTCCATTCTTGTAAAATTTCAGTGCCTACTACAAGTTCAGATTCACCACAGTAGACAAAGACATTAAAAAGGTGTCTCCATATTCTCAAAAAATGTAACTTCCAAACTCATTGCACATGATAATGATGTGGTACTTCTCCACATTCATAGTATTATCAACAAAACTCCATATCATAGCTACCTGTAGGACCCCCTCTATGTTCCCTTCGGCTCTTACTTCCTGCCTAACCATTATGGAGTCCCTATGTCTTAACACAAACACCATTCTCCTTGGATTCTTAAATCCATCAATTAGCTGAGACTTTTACAACCTCAAGCATGTATACCCAGAAATTTCTGGACTTCATCAATGCAAACTCGCTGTAGAAGCTAGTCCATATCCCAACAACAGCTGATAAAATACTGGGCTTAATCCTTAACAATGTGAGACAGCTTTACTCGCTACCAAGTTATACGTTTTCCATTGTCAAATTGGGCCACAAGTCAGTCTCATTCACCATAAAACTAAAGCCAGAAGCATTCTCTAGTACCTCGATATTCAGACATTATGCAAATGCTTATCTTCTAGAACTGAACAATGATTTGACTAAAATCAAAATTCTATTCCAACCTTATCATCCCACTACTTATGTGGAATCCTTTATCACCAAATTCTATGTACATGTAAACAACTGCACAGATGCATCTGTCCACCTCTATAGTAAATGCAACTCCAAATTTAAGATGTATGTTTGAACTCAAATATAAATAGACTATAGTGAAAGAAAAAAAAATCATTGAATGCAATTACAAATTTGATTCTCAAGATGCTATAAATGCTCTTCTTAAACATAACAGGGAACTCTGAACCCTGATAAAATCAACCAAAGCTGGATATGAAGTAAAAAAGCTACCTAGGCAAAGGTTAACTACAAAGCCTTCTTTAACTTAATTAGAAACCTCATAAACAATGCACAACATTGCACAGAGCTAAAAGTAAATTATATCACATAGTTGGCTCCAGAGAACATAGACAGTCTACTAGCAAACATATTTTGCTCAAAGGTCTTATATTTTCTGATCATACACCCACCTGTACACTCGCCCACAAATCTTCCAGGAAAAGTCATCAAGGTACTGTCAATGGTCAAAGACATAAGATACAAGGAACACTTCTTATCAGCCTGAAACTGGACTTTCCAGACCCCCTAAAAAGTCTATTGCATATTATTCTGCAAACACACTTCATGCCTGAAAAATGGAGAACAGCAACAAGCATCCATTTGCACAAAGTTTCGACAACAACTGACCTAGGTAATTATAGACCCATAAGCCTGATCAACCTCACCTGCAAAGCCAGGGAAAGGATCATTATGGAATTAATAAATAAGGGCATGGACAACCTACAAACTCTTAACCCAAGCCATTTCAGATTTGTAAAGGGGGATCCTACCTACTTAACCTACTCAACTTATTTGAAAAGTTTACTGAAGTAATGGATGAGGGCATATTAGTGCATAACTATATCTGGGCTTTGCAAAGGCATTCCGCACCATCCCACATTTAGTTTTTCAAAACTTTTTTTTATTTTTCAAACACATTTGAATGAATTTGATAGTATTTATACATAACATATTAAATAACTATGTACACTATTTACATTAGCCAGACACTATAACATATCTTAATGTATACAGTTACTTCATAAGTAAGTCCATTCCATTATCAGAGTGTCTGATTAATCATTGTGCAGTGTCAATTAACAATAAGACTTTTCCCCAAGGGTTGTTGATAAATGGCTTTGGATAAATTCTTAGTTCTTTAGTTTTAATTTCCTATAATGCTGTGGATTCAATAGGCTGTAGAAGTCTTCCAAAATTGGTATTGTGTTTGCATTCTTTCTTCTTGTTATACACTTCCTTGAAATTGCAATCATAGTCCATACTAGATACATGTTTGACCTATTCAAATGAGAATCTTTGTTCACATGTAATAATACAAGAGCTTTAGTTAAATAAAATAATTCATTAAATAAAGCTTGTAGAAAGTTATTAATATCATTGCAAAGTGGCTTAATTTTTAACACAATCAAAGGAAATGTGGTTCCAATCTGCTCTGTGTACTTGCTCACATATTCCTTTTATGGAAGAACTAATTTTACTGATTCTATCTGGGGTTAAGAATGCTCTGTGCAAGCATTTCCAATTAAAAACTTTCCAGTATTGTGTAAAGGATGTATATTTTATCGCGAATAAGATATTTGCTTTAATATCTTCAGTTAACTGTATTGAGTGTCCTTTTGTTATATATTTCCAATATGAGGTTTTGGGTGTTGTTTTATAGTTTATCAATATTTTGTAAAATTTTGAAATACTGTTTCCCATGTCAAAGTCATATATGTATTTTGTAAATTTAGGTATTTCTTTAAATGAAGAATTGTTAATTATTCTACTTAAATCTTGCGAATATGACAGAATACTCTGTAAAGTTAGCCAGTCCTGTTGTGGATTTTTTTATGTTGTTTTTATTACTTGCATATCTAAAGCTTTTAGTTCTTTGATACATTGGAGCCAACAAACAAATATTTTCTGTTTCCAGGAATTAATCATTTCTCTATATATTTTATGTGGAACTTTTTTGTGACTATAAATTATGTTAAAAGATCAAACCAGATTTTTAAATCTATATTTGCATTAATAATTTTCCTTAATGAGTCAATGTAATAATTAATCATACGAGTTTTAATGGGTTTAGTTATATTATATTGCATACTACTACATAATATGTGCCATGGCAAATTGTTTTTATCTGGTATTTGAAATTTTTTTTGTAAATCAAATTCATTTATTGATATTACAGTTAGTAATTCTTTCCAGTTTGCAGAGTAATTTGGACTTATCCATTCTGAGATTGTTTTAGATATTGATGCTTTTATATATGTTTCTATATCAGGAAAGTTTAATCATCCCCGTTTCCATGGTCTGATATGATGTATCAAAGCTATTCTGTTTCTTTTGGGAAACCATAAAAAATTTATTAGGCATGAATTTATTTCTTTAAGTATATTTCTTTCTGGTAACAATTGTATTGCCAAGGCTATATATAGGATCTTGGGCAGTAAAACCATTTTTATTAACTGTAGTCTATTCAAATGTTAATATTATTTTGTTTCATTTTTCCACAGAGATTTTAATTGTATTGATGATATTATTATAGTTTTTTGAGACTAATTCATTATTATCCTTGCATAACTCAGTTCCTTGATATTTTAAGGTAGATTCTTGTTTCCCTATGATGTGATCCTCCTTAGTCTGCAGTTCTTTTTTAATTTTAAAATAAAAATTTTGATTTTGATTTATTAAAATGGCGCCCTGAAGTCATGTGAAATGTGTCAATTAATATATCTAATTCTTCTAATGTCTCTTTTGTATTAGATAATGTTAGTAATATGTCATCAGTAAATAGCATTACTTTAGAATTGTATTGTTCATAAAAATCTATTCCTTTGATTTTCATATTGTTACGAATTGAATGTGCCAATATTTCAATAGCCAGAGCAAATAGAACTGGTGACATGGGAAATCCTTGTTTAGTGCCTTTTGATATATGTATAAATTCAGAGGTGAAAGGACCTAGCTTGACATATGCTAATTTATTTGTATATATATTCTTTAGGAGATGAACAAAGGATACAGGAAATTTAAACAGCATTAGGATTTTGAATAAATAGTCCCAATTCAAGGAATCAAAGGCTTTCTATATATCTAACCCAATTATGAATGTTTCTTTATTTTCTTTATTAACATAATCTATAAGAGAAGTGATCCTTTCAATATTATCATGTGTGTGTCTATGATATATAAATCCAGTTTGATCATTATTTATTGTTTTGGATAGTGGGCATTTTCATTATGTTAGTTAATATTGTCATAAATATCTTATAGTCATTATTTAATAATGATATAGGTCTATATGAGGTACAGAGAGTTTACTATCAAAAGATTGAAATTCATTTGGTCAACGTTCATTTGGTCAAAATCATTGCATCAACAGGTCATAATATCAATGCCAAAATGTCTACATTTAAATGGTCAACACACACCTCAAACTAACACTAGTGTTTTTGCAGGGGGGCTGTGCCTCCCTGCACCCCCCACACCCCTTGCTACTTATATATTACAACTCCAGGATCACACAACAGTCCTGACAAGGATAAATCCTTGTCTGTTGTCAACATAAGGTTGACAGAAGGTCGACAGCACTGTCTGTCGACCAAATTAACTACTTAATATTAATTAGGCAACTAAATGTGTCGACCAACTGAACATTAGACCAAATTAATTTCAACCTTTTGATAGTAAACTAGTACAGAGGTTTGGGGATTTGTTTTCCTTTATGATTGGTGTGATTAAGGAATATCTCCAAGAGGGTGGTATTAAAGCTTGTGACTGAATTTCTAATATAATTTTATGGAAGAGGGATATTATTTTTGAAGGAAAAAGTTTATATATTTCCATAATTATGCTATCTATACCAGAAGTTTTATTATTTTTACCCTATTTTATTGTATGGAAATATTTACTGGTGTCCGCATGAATTATTTGGTGAAGTTTTATGCCGGATGCCCTTCCTGATGCAACCCTCCCCATTTATCTGGGCTTGGGACTGGCACAAAGAAATGCACTGGCTTGTGCATCCCCAGTGGCTAGGTTAAGCCAGCAAAGAGGAAGTAAGGATAGCTATGAAGAGGATGAAGAATGGAAAGGCTGTTGGTCCAGATGACATACCCGTGGAAGCATGTAGGTGTTTAGGTGAAATGGCAGTGGAGTTTTTAACCAGATTCTTTAATGAAATCTTGGAAAGTGAGAGGATGCCTGAGGAATGGAGAAAAAGTGTTTTGGTACCAATTTTTAAGAATAAGGGTGCAGTAACTATAAAGCGATTTAACTGATCAGTCACAGCATGAAGTTATGCGAAAGAGTAGTGGAAGCTAGGTTAAGAAGGGACATGATGACTAGTAATCAGCAGTATGGTTTCATGCCAGGAAAGAGCACTACAGATGCAATGTTTGCTCTGAGAGTGTTGATGGGGAAGTACAGAGAAGATCAGAAGGAGTTTCACTGTGTTTTTGTAGACTTAGAAAAAGCACATGACTGTGCCTAGAGAGGAGTTGTGGTATTGTATGAGGAAGTCAGGAGTGTCAGAGAAGTATGTAAGAGTGGTACAGGATATTATGAAGGTAGTGTGACAGTGGTGAGGTCTGCGGTGGGAGTGACGAAAGTGTTTAAGGTGGAGGTGGGGTTACATCAAGAATCAGCTCTGAGCCCTTTCTTATTTGCAATGGTGATGGACAGGTTGACAAACAAGATCAGAAAGGATTCCCCGTTGACTATGATGTTTGCAGATGACATTGTGATCTGTAGTGAGAGTAGGGAACAGGGGGAGGAGACCCTGGAACGATGGAGATATGCTCTAGAGAGAAGAGGAATTAAGGACAGCAGGACTAAGACAGAATATATGTGTGTGAATGAGAGGGAGGATAAAGGAATGGTGAGGATGCAAGGAGTAGAGGTGGCAAAGGTGGATGAGTTTAAATACTTGGGATCAATAGTTTAGAGTAACAGTGAGTGTGGAAGAGAGGTGAAGAAGAGAATACAGACAGGATGGAGTGGGTGGAGAAGAGTGTCAGGAGTGATTTGTGACAGATGAGTACCAGTAAGAGTGAACGGGAAGGTCTACAAGAGGGTAGTGAGACCAGCTATGTTATATGGGTTGGAGACAGTGGCATTGACAAAAAGGCAGGAGTTTGAGCTGGATGTGGCAGAGTTAAAGATGTTAAGATTTGCACTGGGTGTGACGAGGGTGGACAGGTTTAGGAATAAATATATTAGAGGGTCATCCCAGGTTGGAAGCTTTGGAGCCAGAAAGGCAAGATTACGTTGGTTTGGATATGTGCTGAGGAGAGATGCTGAGTATATTGGGAAAAAGATGCTAAGGATGAAGCTACCAGGAAACAGGAAAAGAGGAAGGCCTAAGATAAGGTTTATGGATGTGGTGAGAGAGGACATGCAGGTGGTTGGTTCATCGATTAGTACTAGGCTAACTGCCCTTGTGAGCCATTTCAAGCCTAGCCAATTATCCTCTGTGAGACTCAAACCCTGCACTTTGTGTTTATAAGGCAAACACCTTAACCATGGCGTGACAGAGCAAGATGCAAAGGACAGGAAGAAATGGAAGTAGATGATCTGCTGTGGTGACCCCTAACGAGAACAGCCAAAAGAAGATGATGATGACCCTCTTTTATTGTATCTGTAACTTATTTGTAGGATATGGGTGCTTGCAGATCTAGTTTTAATTTTTCTAGTATTTTTTTTATATTAGAACACTTTTCATCTAGATTTAATTGATCGATATGTATATTTTCTTTTTGGAAATGTTCCATATAGTGATTTTATAGGACTCAAGAATGTCACCTATATCCGACACATTTTTCCCTTTCTTTTCGTGGAAGATACTTTTAATGTTATTGGATTTTGACTGCATTTTGATTCTTGTGGATAAATTATGTAGATATTTGGGAGAAGTGGCCAAGGTATTAATCTTTAGTTTTTCTAAAGCTAAACTAGTTTTATGTGTTAGAATTTCATTGTATTTATTGTTTAATACTTCTACTTTCTTTTTCATCTCCAAATTATTTTGATTTTTTTCAGCTTTTAGTCACAAAAGTTTGGATTATAGATCTAGAAATCCAGAATCCCATTCTCTGATTTTTTTATACCAAGTTAGGGTTTTACCATATATGTAAGCTTTTAATAAGTCCCATATTATTATTTTATTTACCTTTGTGGTGTAATTAATATTTAAGAAGAACTGTAATTCAGATAATAACCAGGGTTTGAACTCTTTAATTTTAGTTATATATGCTGGAATTCTGGAGTTAAAGATTAATGGTTTGTACCCATTTTGAAGTTTTAGTATCAATAAATTATGGTCTGAAAAGGGGCAGGGAGTGATTGAGAAATTAATGATTTTAGAGTGTAAGTCATGGGCAGCAAATATTTTATATATTCTAGTTTGGGTACCAAATCTGTGATCTTGATGAGAAAACAACAAAGATTTATCTTATTTAAATTTGAAAGTATCTACGGGATGAAAGGTGTCTACCCACTTGTTTAAAGCATTTGATACAGCAGATGTATGTAGTGGTATTTTATTTGTAGTTTCAGAAATATCAAATATACAGTTAAAATCTCCTCCAAATATTAAGTTGCCTTCATAATTATTGGAAATGAAATCCAAGTGCTTTTTTAACAGTTCCTGTTCCAATACCTGGAAACCAGTGTAGATGGGCTAGGGTCCATATTCTGTTATTATATTTAACTATTAATAATGCCATAAGGCCTTCTTTATCTTCATACTTATAAATGATTTCTAGGTTAATCACATTTGTTTTCCATAAAATTGTAACCCCTTTTGTCTTTGTCTTATAAGTGGATTGTGCCAATATCATATATTGCTTAGCATTCCATTTGTAATTGTCATTTGTTTTGAAATGAGTTTCTTGAAGGAAGACAATTTGTGCTTTGTTCAATTTTAAATATTTCAGTACATGTGATCTCTTGCTAGGATTATTTAAGCCAATGGTATTTAAAGTTAATAAAGTTAAATCCATCTTAGGTTATTTAGACTATGTATTTTTTGTTTTATTGTGACTATTAAACATTTTCCTCTGATAACTATAAAGTATATATTTGAGTTTTTTAAGGAAATTATCAGTTTTATACTTTGATTGTTTACCAATAAAGTAATTTTTTGGTCAGGCATACTAAAATATTTTTGTGAAATGATAAATTTAAATTAATAAATGTTAAGAAAACTAAGATCCACACTAGCCATGGAATGAAAATCATTCCTAATCTGATGGATAAGCCTAAATCCATCAGATTATCACTCATACCTTGACAACCCAGAACATCTGCGCTCCAAAAATTGAATTATCATATGGAGAACATTTGTAATTGGAATAAGCAATATTTATATTATTGTAAACAGATATAGTGCTATTGTAGATTAGACATAATTCTAATACAATATAAATGTCTACTTATGACATAAACAATTAATATTTACATGAAAGATACATGACAAGCAATTCAATCATAGTAAAGTAGGATGTATCATATATAAAGCCTCAGTAAATGATTATAACACACAGTTATTTAACATATTCACCCTTATTGATGAAGTCTTTAAAAACTTACTACTTAATATAAATAGATGGTAATAATATATATATAATGTTTATAATGCAATGTATTTTACTGGCTATATCAGAAGTTATATTTTATTGTTTGCCAGCATTTAAACAATCACTTTGTTTGTTGCAAACTTACTTAAAGCATCAAGTTTGTTTTATTTGAACGTTGATGAAAGTTAGTGAATTTAAATTATCAGTGCATCCCTCTTCCCCCCCATTTCCTACACAAAAGGATTTTCATATCTGTCATTTCTTATTATACAATGAGTGAAATTATAGTTTAAAAACAACAAATTCACTTATTATGATTAATGATTACAAGTTCCCTTTCCATATTCATAAATTGCCATTCTATGGCATATACTGAAAGTTTTTAGACTTAAATGGCAACATTCTATTTTGTATAATCAGCAAAGGTTAAACTGAGTGATTATTGTCAATCTAATACTATTTGTTCAGAATGTGATTGTTACATTTTGTGACATTCCTAGTTCAGGCTGCTATTGTTTCCCTTGAACAACTTTGTCAGTTTGATGTCATATATAAAACATTAGTTACCTTGGTAACAGCTTAAGTATTATGCATGGTCAAGATGGGTTACAAAACCACAATTTAAGTTAAAGCAATTATATGACTTGTTATGCACATTTACTTATCTGAGAAAATCATCCTGCTACCCCTTGATGTTCAATATAGTGCATATCATTTATGACAAGTTAAAACAGTAGTGTTATTATACATAAGCCATGTTATTAAACTGAGTGTCTATTGCCAATTTAATACTATTTGTTCAGAATATGATTGTTACATTCTGTGACATTACAAGTTCAGGCTTCTATTGAACAACTTTGTCAGTTTGATGTAATGTATAAATATTAGTTACCTTGGTAACCACTTGTATTATATATGGTCAAGATGGTTTACAAAAACTACAATTCAAGTTAAAGGAATTACATGACTTGTTATGCATATTTACATAAGAAAATTATCACGATTCCCCTTGATGTTCAATGTAGTGTATGTCATTTATAACAAGTTAAGACAGTAGTGTTATTATACACAAGCCCATGCTATTAAATCCTGTCTTTAATATCTAAATTCAACAGACTGCTTCATCTTATATGACAATTATATATTTTATGTCTAGATTTATTAAAATCATACGTTACATAACTATTGTGTGTGTGGTTTTATTTTTTGGCTGTTGCTTAGCTGTTTGAGAGACCACAAGCTGCAATGCTTATTCTTATTATTAGCTCCTCCCAAACATGTTTATACAGTCCATAAACTTTAAATTATGAGACCCTTCTAGTTTCTTATTTGTTCTAAGTATATTTCCATCCTTACATACACACATATCAGTACTTCAAGAATGGGCAACAATAACCATCCAGTTTTGCTAGAATATCATTCACTAGTTCATGTGGTGTGTTTCCACGCTGTTCTTAAAATATCCAAACCAATATTTGTTCTGTTCCATTTTACCAGCCTGTTCCATGCAGTGGCCACTCTGCCAGTGAACCACTCAACACACCTTCCATTCCCACAGATATTTCCACGAAGGAAATCCGATGACTCTCTAGCATTACCTGGAAACCCCAAACACCCCCAGCATCAGCTATCCCCATATGCCCTACATGTCCAAGCAAACACACCTCCCAGACCACTGCAAAGGGTTCTGCACAAGACTAAGTGCTCTTAGTCTTTCACAATAACTCAGACTTCAACTCTTATGCAATTCCTTAATGTGTTTGGACCAAAATACATTTTAAATATAAAATTGTGCTTATTATTGTTTTATTTTTTTATCAAGAATCAACTTAATGAGCTAAACAAAGTGTTGGGAGACCATCAATATGTGTACATGTGGTTTAAAAGAGCCCTTTTATTTTATATATATATATATATATATATATATATATATATATATATATATATATATATATATTTTTTTTTTAAAAAACCCAAAACATTGCTGAGAATCATCTCAGAGGCTCCTCAGAGCCATTAAGCATTATCGTCACTCTGTCTCCATTACCATAGCAACCTGGGAGCATCTGTTTCTGTTAATGTGTCTGTGTACTGCATACCAGAGGCTTACGATGCACCTGAAGCAAAGCTTCACTTCAATGCAACTTCAAGCCTAAATTCCCTCCCTTTCAGTGAGGCAGCATCCAGGAAAAGAACGGCGAGCAAACAGATAAAAAAAAAAAAAAATAGAACCTCCCAACAAGCGATTCTTAAACATTCTTGAAGCCTTCCCACCTCTCACTCAGCAGATGTATAAACACACTATTCTCTGCCAAATATCCCGAATCACAGTTTTATCCACCCCCTTCCCCTGGATACAGGCAAAAACATCAACTGTCTCTTCCTAATGCACAAGCATCAGTAAACCTCGATCACAAGCCACAACCCACAGCTTCCCAGAGATGAAAACAGCAACATACAACAGTTGCCAGATACAGTTGCATCCACACACACACCATGTCAGGCTTAATCAAACAGCACTCAAAGTTATACCTGCCATAACTGATATTAACAATGTTTAGACAGAATAATGACATTTGTACTAGCTGCCAGACATAGCTGCATCCATGCACACCATATCAGGATTGATCAAATAGCACTCATAGCTATGATATCTGCCATAATTGATATTAACTATATTTAGACAGAATAATGATGACATTTGTACTAGCTGCCAGACAGAGCTGCATCCACGCACACCATATCAGGATTGATCAAACAGCACTCATAGCTGTGATACCTGCCATAATTGATATTAACTATATTTAGACAGAATAATGATGACATTTGTACTAAGAGCTTGCTACTATTATTTAACCAGGATCATCTCTGTGTCACTGCTGGACAGAGGCACAACAAACTAATGGGCACAGTATTTTTTAACATAAGGGGTGGCGTAAGCCACAAAACTCTGGGCTAGGCTTATAAATGCCTTAGGGCAGATAGCCTAGTATAAACCTATGAACCTATGAACCTATATACGTGACATGTCTAAATCATACTTTAACTGAAGAAGGTATTAGTCTCCATGACAGCATTTTTTTTTCAAAACACTCTACTGTTACTGCTATTATATATGATGTTAATTTGTTACAGTTGAGTCTGAACTCTGATGAATGGTACCTTGTTGAATTAGTTAATTAATTACTTAAATTATTATAGGTAAAACTATGAAAAATGAGCAAGATAAGTATTCATTGAGTTCAAGTAGGGGAATAGAAACTTCTATGTTTATATTATATGTTGCTTTGTTTGGCTTATATATAATGTAAATAGTAACCCATCTTGACCTACTTTTGTTTGTGAAGAATTACTGGACTCTGAACATTCTGAATAAATCATTACTGTTTCTCAGTAAATAATAAAAACAGATGACAAGTGATATACCATATCTGTTGATACTTTGAGAGATGTAGTTGTAAGAATTATTTTTTGGGACCGCTATCTTGGAATCATTTTTTTTCTTCTTTCTAGAATCACTCCAAGGATTTGTTTCTTTTATTCTTTTAAGATTAGGGGCCATCCATTCCATTTCTTCTGGGATATACACTAAGTTGTTGTTTTTGATGAATATAGTATCTTCTTCTAAGTCATTAAAAGTTCTCATCTCATTGGCAAAAAGTATTTTTATCTTGGCTGAAAAGGCCAGCTGTGCTTTAATGTTGTTTTGTTTCAACAGTTTTATTGTTGGACAGAATTTTTTCCTTTGCTCTAGTATTCTGGAAGAATAATCATTGTCAAACCTTATCAGGCTTTGATGGTATTATAAGGGTGATTTTCTCCAAGCAGATTTTAATAGTAGTTCCTTGTACAGAAATGAAAGAAATTTTAAAACTATGGATCTAGGTTGAGTATTTGTTGAGCTAGAAGTGGGTTTCCTCAGTGCTCTATGCACCTTTTCAATTCCAAATGTAAGGGCCTCTTTCAAGTCTAAAAATTCAGGAATCCAGGTTGTTAAGAATGAAATGATGTCTTCTCCTTCAGTGTTTTCAGGCAGACCAAAGATCCGTATGTTGTTTCTCCTTTCCCTGTTTTCTAAGTCATATATTTTGTTAAGCAGCCATGTATTCTGTTTAAGCAGAAATTCTTTTTGGAATTCTTCCTCTTTGAGTCTCCTTTCAATGTCATTTAGAGAAGTCTCTATATTTGTTATTTTTATATGGTGTTGTTGTAATAGTTCCTTAAGAGTATCAGTCTGTTTTTGAGAATTTAATTTGAGGTTTTCTAAGTCATTTTTAAAGCCATCCATCTTCAAAGATAGTTCCAATAAGGTAGATACCATCAACTGCAGTTCTTTTTTGAAAGCAGCATCTGGATGAGAATTCCTTGAGTTCATATTCAGTGACTCAATATGTTTACTTGACAGGAACATTTTTGTATACCTCGACCAAAATTGATATTTATGTAGTTTAGTAGTTTAGCTATAGATTTCTGATGTTTTAAACTTGAAAATAATAAAATTTTCCTATATTATTATACTAGTTTATGGAGCTCGCAAAATTCACTGCTCTCAGTTGGCCATCTAGGCTCCATCCCAACATCCCACATTTAGGTATCACAGATAAACTTTCCCAGTTAAATGTAAGCCCCTATGTAACTTACTGGATAACAAATTGGCTCATAAACTAAACCCAGGAAATTATGATGGGTGGCTGCACCTCCCCCAAAAGACCTGTCTTTAGTGGTGGACCCCGGGGTCACTCTTCTTGGGTAATTACTTCTCAGAGGCCAAAGTAAAAGTTAAGGGCTTATGGCTGACAAGTTTTGTAGATGATTATAAACTCCGCAGAGGGCAACAAGATCATCCAAGAGGAACTTTCATGAACAAATAGTTGGTATGGAAACCATGGACTAAAACTAAAGGCCAAGAAATGTATAACAGTATCCTTTGGAAGAATAACAACCCTTGCAAGTATCACATTAACAACATACTTCTAAAATTGATCCTTTAGTGAAGGATCTGGGAACCTATGTTGACTATTAACTCTCCTTTGATCATCAAATATCCACTGTTGTAAGGAAGTCCTTTTTCATCATACAGCATATATTTCAAGATATAGTATCAGATCAAGGCATATAATCTTTTGATTGTAATAGGTTTTGATTAGGCTGATCATTGAATATAAAGCCCCTTTTGGTGTGTACTTGTCCATGCACTTGGCACAACTGTAATGACCACAATGCTTTCTCACTAAGCAATTTTAGGGACTAAATAAAAAAACTATGCAGGCCATCTCAAGGCTTTCTCTTTCTTCCAGGTAACATACAGCCTACTAAGATGTGATACTTGGCTCCTGAAATCAGCCTTCCCTTCAAAGACATATTCTGTCAAACTTATTGCACTTTCACATGTCCAGTAGAAGCAAAAACATGCAAGGGAGCTCATTCTCTTTTCCAACATAAACAAGACATGTTGGAGCAATAGATATATATCACAGAGAATATTACTCCTATAGAATCATCAAATCGTCTTCTACTCAGCTTAAAACAAAGTACTTCTCTTAGTCTCTTCAAATGAAATTTGGATGAGTGGATGAGGAATTTTAAATTCACCCCAGTCTTAGCACCAAGTCTGGTATGGAAAGGGGCAACAAGTAAATGTCAGAACATACCCTTTATTAACCCACCTCTAGGTCATTTATATACAAAATACAAGGGCTAAAAAAACTACCATGAGAATGTAAGACCCAGCTTCATGAGATTCCAACTATTAAGCCATTTGTCAGATAGAGGTCTAACCTGCCCTCTCCTTCATTATTCCTGTTGCCCCACCTGTTTGGAACCAGGCAGTCCTCATATTCTGTTTTGTCTGTTCCGATATGAATATTTAAGTGTCCTGCAATAAACACCTGCTCATGCCCTGTTTAATCTAGTAGGTCCTGCAACTGCTGCTTGAAAGCACTCTTTTACTTGCTATCACAACTTTGCTGTAGTTCATATCCCAAGCCATAAACAATGGCAACCAGTTCCCCAATTATAAACTCATCTGTATGGACTACCCCATATTCTGTGGTGGCGAGGCTGCCTTCAAAAGAGCATCTTATATGTTCTATAATCATTACATTTTCTGATGTAGATGAATTTATGACAAAATGACTATTCATGGAAATCTGCCTCACTCAGCACTCTATATTCACCTTGGCAGTTATATACCACCAGTAACTAGCTTCATTCTTTACCTCTCTGTTCAACCAACTTAACCAATTGAGTTCCAAAAAAATCTTAACATTAAATCACTTCAGTATAAATTTTGTGAAACATTAAAAGACATCTTTGGTCTCCTTAACAAATTCCAGCTAATTCAAATTATGTCCAAGCCCACCTGACCCAACTGTATTACTGCTAACCACTATACCTCAATATCATGTTCTCTAATAAACCCAGAAAATCATATCATATTGCCTATCCACCAGATCTTAGTGTACAGTGCTCTAATGCCTTCGAGTGGGCCATAAAAAGGCCAAGCATCCATCTTTCTTTATATGTGCTTGTGTGCTTATTAAAGTTGTTTTTGCTAGCTGGTAAACCCTCCAGTGCCTTATTCTTAGGTTATTCATTTGTATTTAGGCACTTTTTAAATTTTTTATCATTTATCCATCTTTCTTTATACAGTATGATCAATATTAGCTGATAGTATTTATTCTCTCAATAATGAACTGCAAAATATTGACTGGCTGAATTTTACTCTATCAATGACCCTGATTTAGCCTTCTCCTTCCAAACCAATAAACCACTATGACTAATTCCAAACACTTTCCCACTATCTGCTGATTTAAGAAAAGCACAGGATAATCGTAATTCTTATTTTTTTTTTCAGCTTCAGCTACCTGGAAGAGATCTAATAAAACCACTTGCAGTGTAACCATTTGAAATGTCTGCTCCTGCTATAGTGAGCCCCATAATGTGGAGGCTGAATGGCAGAAAAAAACAGACATACATGTGTTAACTTCAAGATGGCCATTGATGATCTCAGAGTTAATATCTATCTATCTAGCTGTCTATCTATATTTCAGAATATATTTGCGACATGTACAATTATTGCAAGGAAAAGTTCCTTTTTTCCTGCTATGCCCAAATTCTTGCTTGGAATTCATTTCCTTATAACAAAATTGTTGTTTTAAATTCAGGCAATTTCTAAATGCAAAATGAGGTACATCACCTATAAACCTGTTTATCCCTGGCTGGGCAGATAAAATATGACAATTATCTTTAATAATTTTTAGTATTCCATTGGTTTTGACATCATATTTTGTTACATATCTAATTAACTTTATATTACCATTATTATTATTATTATTATTATTATTATTATTATTAGAATTATCACCCATGTCAGGACTCTTTGACATCTCCAAATAAGTTACATGATTCTAACTTTATTTCACCAATTTGAATGACCTCTAATAAGAATAAAGGAATGCATAAGTATGGGTCCTGTACAGTCTGTATGTTTATTTTAGTGGGTTTGTTTATACATTTAAAGCACTTAGATAGAACTATTGCTGTTAGTGGAGTATTTAATTGCCTTTCTGAGGGTATTATTTATATTGCAGCCTGTGGAGATTGTGACTGCTTTTATATTGGAATGACTGTTAGAACCTTAAAATGAGAATCAGTGAACATTTGCATGCAATAAAGAAAAGGGATATGAACAACGCCTTATATAAACACGAAAGATCTTTTTAGAAAGTAAACATTTTTATTTGCTGTCTTAGAACATGTACCCAAGGACAGGAGGGGTTAGAGACTATAACGTTAGAGAAGAACAAAAAGAGACCATGTGGCAGTTAAAACTAGGAGCAGATACTTTCCCAGGTTTAAATGACACTGTAAATATAAAGTGTTTTTTTTAAAAGGGCAAAGACTGAAATTGTGAATATTGGCATAGGTTAAATGACATAGTACATATTTTCTATGTCAGGGTTTTTTTAAGAAACACAGTGCAGGTGAAGTAGAGAGGTGGTACTATACATTTTCTATGTTTTACTGGTTAATTGTTTAATGTATTTAATTGTTTTTTGTATATAAAGTAGTTGTTGAGTTGTTCTGAAGAAATCTGTTGTGATGAAAGTGAATAAAAAGGTTCTATGCTAAAGGTCTGGCTTATTTCAAATTGTTGGTGGATTCTTTCTGAGCTACCTGGTGGATTTCTGCTTTTAAGTTGTAGTCATATATTTCAAGTGTTTTACAGCTGCATTGTCTTTAATGTCACATTAAAGTATACTGACAGAAAAAATAAGTGCTGAAGGCGTTAAGGGATGCTTTGTATGTTTTGAAGTATTTGGTTCAAATGTTAATGAAGGAAGGGAAGAAAAGAAAACATTGTGTCAATAAATCTTTTTTAAGTTTTGGCCTGCATAGACTGGGGGATGAGTCATTGCAAGGATGTCTGTATAGATAATGTATGTTGGCACAAGGTCGGAGGGCGATTCCTAAATCCAGATGGTCTATGTTTTAGAGATGCTTAATTGTCAAGTGTTCACATGAAGCTCTAAGTGAGAACTATGAAGGCATAAAATATTTTCAAATTTATTGATTTGTTGCCCAATATGTAACCTCAGAAGTCTGCATGAATGTAACTGATAAGAAATAGTATATACTCTCTATGTCTCTTCTACTCAGGAAGACTGATTTGGAAATTTTGTGAAGGCAGTCTACCAGTGCTGTGGTTTGTTTGGTTATAATAAAAGGTGTACATTGCACATCCTGAAGTGTTATTCTTGACTCAAGACTAACAGGTAAATCTTTTTATTATTTATTTTAATGCTGCACTTTAACATTTAGTGCTGAGCTCGGGATCTGAACTTTGGTATTGCTGTAGGGCAGTATGGGATAAATTACAAGAGCCCAGCACAGAAAATTCTTCTGTGAACTCCACACTGTTTTGCATGGAATAGTCAGAGCTTCAAATAATTAACTATTCAAGCTGTGCAAATTGCTGCCAGACTTAATGGGGAAAAAGAATGTGTGGATTTTTTTTCCCTTTTATCTCTTTTAGATAATTACAGTTAAAAGGTATGACATGAGTGAATAACTTGCTTTTGTTGAATGACTAAATTTGCTTAAGTATATAGTGTTTACTGTTGAATGACTGCTTGTTAGGTAATGGTGTTTACTGTTTTGTTGAATGATAGAATTTTGCTTGTTAGGTATATGTAAAGCGGAAGAACCCCACAGGAAATAAGGAAACATTTATTAATGTGTATGTGCATACAACAAAAAGGGAATTTAACACAAGGAGACACCTTTTTGTCCAGGATGGTAACCTCAGGACAAAAAGGTAAGATGTATGACTGTTGCTTTGTATTGTTTAATATATGATTAATGTTTTATTGTTGTGCAATGTATGATTAAAGAGAGAGACAAAAAGACAATTTAAAAGAAAAGTTAAATCAAATTCATGAGCCTGTAGCATGTTGGGACATAGATCTGTCAAAGTTAAATCAAATTCATGAGCTATATTAGCATGTTGGGACATAGGTGTGTGTGTGTGTGTGTGTGTGTGTGTGTGTGTGCAAAGTTAAATCAAATTCATGAGCCCATAGCTTCATAGGTGTATATTGTTTAATCAAGTTCATAAGCCCATAGTACATTGGGATATAGGTGTGACTGCGTGAAACTACCCTCAGAGTTTCCAAAAGAGTGGTCAGTTCTGGACACAGTACATATCAACCCTGTTATCTTGATCACAATGCTGGAGCTGTAAATTTTGAGCTCATGATGGGAAAAAAGCGAGGGTGTGCTGTGGGAAAAGGCTAATTGAAACCTTTCCTCTGTAATACATTACATGATGACAAAATCCCTACCTTTCCCTCCCTGAATGGTGTGTGGATTCATATAGTAATTTCTTTCCTGTGAATTACCAGAATCCAGGATCTATAGGGTAAGTCTTAACAGGAAAAATGGGAACAAAAGTAAGCAAGCAGGATCAAATCCCTAAAAAGGGAACACCTGCACTTTTATGTATCACAGTTATGGTAAAGAAAGTTGTAAACATTTGAATGAGTGGTTTCAGCTTACTTAAAATTGTTCTGGTGCAGTATTTCCATTAAATGGAACTTATGATAAGGATAAATTAATGAAACTGAAGAATATTTTAGATTAAAAGAAAAACAAAGTAAGTAGAGAACAAATGTCAGTATTTTATTCTTGGTATACTGAAGACCTTAAAAGGGAAAATGAGTCAGCATTAATGAGGTTACAGGATGCAAATAAGAAATTGCTGCAACAGGTAAAAGAAGTTAAAAAAGCAGTACAGACCAGTAAAAAGTGATCCCTTTACCCTGCCTTAGCAGATTTGGAACAAACTGAGGATGGCCAAAAAGCAGAAACTTTTGAAGAGGATGGTAATCCTCCAGCAACTATTGTACCCCCACCCCCATATGTACCAGTACTGTTGGCTCTTGTACTAGATTCTGCTGTTTCCCAGACCCCTATATTTCAGTCACCTGTCCACTGGACACCAAGTAAGCATGATTCTGTTACATCTCAGACTAGCTCCCCTGTTCAACCTTCACCTTGGAGGTTCTTTTTCCTATTTTTCTTAAACAAATTCTACTTTTCTAATGGGGGCATTAGTATTTGGCACTCCTGTAGCTCATCACATGTGGTCACATGATAGGGTAGGAGAGGAGGTTATGGCCTCTGTAGATATTTTAGCACCTCTTAGGGAAATTCTGGGGGCTTATAATACAGAGCTTGTTCATTGTCCTTGGACCCCTGCTTATTTGCATACTATGTCTTAAAGTTTTCCAAATATTAGAGAATATCTCTTAAGGTTTAGGGAGAAATTAAAACTATAACAGAATGTTATAATCCTACCTTGACAGGTTTAAATCAGCTGTTCAGGCTAGTTACTTCAGAGGAAATAAGAAAATAGTGAGTAGGCTAAAATAACAGATTTTATTCTCACAGGGAATGCACTAA
This sequence comes from Protopterus annectens, assembly GCF_019279795.1. Lineage (NCBI taxonomy): Eukaryota > Metazoa > Chordata > Ceratodontiformes > Protopteridae > Protopterus > Protopterus annectens. Next base: position 514,356,302 of record NC_056728.1, on the reverse strand, counting down.
TAGATAAAAGAACAACATTGTTAAATAAAATTACAGAAGTGTGTTAAGTTAGGACTGATTGGTCGGGTAAGCATCTGCAGACTGCTTCCGTCATCTTAAAGCATTGTTTCCTAGACACTCAGGGATACCAGATCTAGAAGAACAAGCTAATCCAGCTATTGCAGCAGCTTTTGTACAGGGTCTGTAAACCCCTGTACAAAATCAAATAAAGCAGGGAAAATATTTGGAGTCTTTATTAAGTGTTGCTAATCACTGTACTGAGTATCGGGAAAAACAGAAAAAGGATACTGAGGATAACCTGTTAACTTTGCAGATAAGGCAGCTTGAAGCCCCAAGGGGATGGGGCAGAGGCAGGGGAAGGGGGAAAAGAATTGCTAGACCATTTAGTAAGAGTGCTAGACAAAGGGAACAAAGTGAAATTGGTTGGCGACAATGAGCTGGCATTGCACCTCCTGCCTCATCTGATGAATTTTGCTTCAATTGTGGAGAAGCAGGACATGGGAGAGGGGAATGTCCACACAGGCAAATACAGAGAGTCCAAGATACCTGGACTGAATGGCAGCCAAATTATAATAATGCTGCATTTCCTCAACCATCTCTTCACACTGGGAGGAGTCAGGAATCACCGCACCGAGTATCTCAAGGTAATGAGACAGAAATAAATCTTGATCCTTTGTTGCCAATAGATCAAAAGAGACCCTTTGTTAAGATAGAAATAAATTCAAAGAAAATTCCATTCCTGGTGGACACTGGAGCCACTAGGTATGAAATAAAAATGACCTCAGATAGTCAGGTACCAGTATTAAAATATAAAGTTAAGGCAGTTGGAATAACAAATGCAACTGCTATGTATCCTGTTTCAGAACCTATACCCATTTCTTTAGGTCTGATTGAAAAAAGGCATTCCATTCTTTTAAGTACTACTGCACCAGTAAATTTGCTAGGAAGAGACCTGTTATACAAACCAGGTTGTAATATTTACTGTAAACCAGAAGGGGTGTATTTGGATATTTCAACAGAATCAGAGGTGGAAGTATTATCAGTCTTAGCAGAAGCTGAGGAACAGTCTTTTGAAGGCATACAGACAACTAAAAAACTGCTGCAGCAGATACTTGCTAATGTATGAGCTAAACACGCTAATAAATTAGGTATATTAAAATCTGCAGAACTGGTAAAAATAACATTAAATCGATCAAAACCTCTCCCTAGAGCTCTGCAGTAACCACTGAAACCAGAAGCAGAGTAGGGAATCGTACCTGTAATTTAGTCCTTGATATAACAAGGAATAATAGTGCCAGCTAAAAGCCCTTGTAATACTCCTATTCTCCCTGTGAAAAAGCCAGGGAATGATATTTATAGGTTTCTGCAAGAGTTGAGGGCTGTAAAGAATTTAGTATTACCAACTTTTCCTATGGTTCCAAATCCAGCAATGATACTTAGTTGCATACCACCTACAGTAACACATTTTTCTCTAATAGATCTCTATTCAGCATTCTTTTATATACCTATCCACTGTGAAAGTCAGTTTATGTTTGGCTTTACTTATCAGGGACTGCATCATACATGGACATGATTACCACAAGGATACACCGAATCTCTTTCATTATTTTCTCAAATTCTAAAAAAGGATTTGGAAGATGTGACATTTCCAGGAGGGTCTGTGTTAGAACAATATGTAGATGATTTACTAATAGCATCTGACTCTTTTCAGCATTGTCAGAAGGATACCCTACATCTTCTGACTATTTATGTGGAAAAACGATACAAGGTATCTAGAGAACAATTACAGCTATGGTTCACCTCGGGTACATTATGTTGCTCATTTGATATCCCAGGGTAGTAGACACATTGCCATCTCATATTGAGGCAATAGCTAAGGTGCCACATCAAACTACTCAACGTCAGCTTAGATCTTTCTTAGGTATGACAGGGTATTGCAGACAGTGGAATTCTAATTATGCAGAAATTGCTAACCCCTTGACAAATCTTTTAAAACAAGATATGCCAGAGTTCCTCCCTTGTGATAGTGAAGAAGAAAATTCATTTCAGAATTTAAAGCAAGCTTTAGCTACTGCTCCAGCTTTTGGGTTACTGGATTATGGAAATACTTTCATTTTATTTTGTCATGAAAGAAATGGATTTGCTCAGGGTGTGCTTGCACAGAAACATGGGGACAACTACTGTCCAGTAGCTTATTATAATACAGCACTTGATTCTGTTGCAAAGGGATTCCCACCACATCTAAAGGCAGTTGGTGCTACCATCATTCTAATCAATTTAGCACAATCACTGGTGCTCAGGCATGAAATTACAGTAGCCGTCCCCCATTCTGTTTCATCTCTCTTACTTAGAATGAAAACTCCACCACTCTTGATTGCATGTCTGACTAAATATGAGCACACATTACATTCAGATCTACCTATTTCTCTACTACTCTGTGCTGCCCTGAATCCTGCATCTTTATTACATACTATTGAAGATGGTGAAGAGCATGATTGTGTGTGTGTGACTATCTGCTTTCTCCTAAAAATGGCTTAAAGGACACTCCTATACACGATGCTGAATTGAACCTATTTGTGGATGGTTCCAGTGGAAGAAATCAAAAGGGACATTCAATAACAGAGATAGCTGTTTGTACTGAAGATGAAATATTACTTCAACAAAGATTAGAAGGTGTTCATTTTGCCCATATAGCTGAATTGGTGGATCTGCAAAGCCTAGGACAAATTTGCCAACATTTAAAGGGAAAATCATTATGCCTTTGGAGTTGTGCAGGATTTTGGGCAAGTCTGGAAGCAAAGAGGTTTCTTAACTTCATTAGTTACTAAAACTAAAAATGATGTGTATGTGAATGATCTATTAGAGTCTTTTCTACTGCCCAGACAGCTGGCCATAATCAAATGTAGTGCCCATCAAGAGGGTATAGATAGGATTACAAAAGAAATAATTTGGCAGATCAAGCTGCTAAACAAGTTATAGAAGGATTTTGGGCAGACTTTTATGTAATGTTATTGCAAAACTCTTAACAGTGATGATGCATCTGATTTTAAGAAAGTGTCAGTTTACCAAGCTGAAGCATCATAGGGAGAAGTTCAGAGGTGGCTCAAGGATGAATGTAACAAATCCGTTGATGACTTATGGCAACATCCGAACAGCCGACTGGTAGCACCTGCCTTCTTGCTACCATACCTGGTAGAGGCATATCATTAACAGGCCTGTGCAGGTAAGACAGCCTTTTTTAATTAAATTACCCAAAGTTGGTATGCCCCTCATGTCTCCTCTTTGATACTTCAATATGTTAATAAATGTGAAATATACTTAGAGTATAATGTTAGCAAAAATGCAGACATTAAGGCTACGTGTTTACCACCACATTGGGGACCTTTTGTTAATGTGCAGCTGGACTTTATCTAGATGCCGAAAGTACATAAATTACAATATATCCTGGTGGTTTTCTGCATGGGTGGAAGGTTACCCATGTCATAGAGCAGATGCAACAACTGTTGTAAAAAAGCTTATGTATGATTTTATTCCTAGATCTGGTGTATCTTGTATTATTAAAAGTGACCAGGGAACCCATTTTAACAATTCCCTTGTAAAGGAACTATGCAAAATTATTGATAATAGTTGAGTCTTCACTGTTCCAACCATCCACAATCATCTTGATTAGTAGAGAATGTTAACAGGACCTTTAAACAAACCTTAAATGGCCAGAGGCACTCCCCTTAACATTAATGAGTATGAGAAGTACATTAAATACTACAAGGAAACTGAGTCCCTATGAGATATAAATGGGGAGATCCATGGCTCTTTAGGCTGCTCCCCCTGTTGTGAGGGGCTCCCAGATGAATCACCATTACCAGTGAAGAAAGACTGAAGTGTAAAGGATGAATCATCTGCCCCCATGAAGGACTAAGAAAAGATCAATTCAAACAGCAATTCATGATTAATCCTGTGACAATAGGTACTTTTGTTTTATTTTTCTTGCTGTTTTCTTTTTTAAACTGGTCGAGAAAAAATAGCTTCCTGTTGTTTTTTCAACAATATGTAGTGAACTTAAATGTGACAAACTGATGGATGTGCTCACATATACCTCATCGTTCTAGGGCATGGATTTCCATGATTCCAATCCCTGTATCACAGGTTACATTTGAAAAAGATCTTAGTGACATTAATCTAACTTAGTGTAACATGACTAATTATTCAAAAGTTTTGTCTTGTTAGCTTGCAACCACAAATTGTGGAGACACATGCTATGCTAGAAATGGGACTGTACCAGTGTACCAGCAAATGTAACAGCACTAGACATTAAAGTGTGTTGAACTCTTTACAGTTAAAAAGCTGTGACTGGAGATGTGGCATGGGCATGATAGAGAATTGTTACTACATTTGCTGTGATTGTGCCTACCACTGGTTGCCCACAAACTGGTCAGGATATTGCTTTGTGGGCTATATTACTCCTGATATTCAGCATTTTGGAGACCCTCCAGCAGGTAGACTGAGAAATAAGTGAGCAATCCACTGGGCAGAGCAACTAGTTTCAGCCTTTGTTCTTGTGTATGGAGTACAAAGGACAAAGTTTGAAATTACCATGCTTACTCAAATTCTTCAGGGGGTAGCTACCCATACTTCACATCACATCAAGATGGCAAATTGAAAAATGACTGAAATGTAAACTGTGGTGTTACAAAATCAACCGGCACTTGATATAATGCTTGCTGCAAATGGGGGGGGGGGTTAATGTGCCCTCATAAGAAGTTGTAGTTGTTCTTATATTAGTGCACATCTAAGCAATGGACACTTTTTGGATGGTTGGGCAGTGTATTTGGTAAACTAGGAACTAGTATATTACAAGGTATCATTACAATAATTGGTATTATTCTTTTGTTTTGATGTTTTCTGTTTTAAAGGCTGTAATTGCAAAATATCTAAACTCAACTGCGCTTGAAATGTTATTTATGAAAGTATATGGCAATGAAAACTCGATCACTGCAGATGATGAATACTATGATGCTGAAGCCTATTTTATTAAGAAGAATCAACATGTAATTATGTGTATTGTGTGACACTGATAGTGTCAAATGGGGTAATTGTTAGGGAAAATGTATTCTCTTATCATTATTCTTCACATAGTATATAGTAACTTCCAGTTTTCTTTACAAATGAGTTAAATAAAATGTTTATAATATGTTTAGGTTAAAAATCAAATGCAATGCAGAATCACAGTTCACTTACGCTGTAGTTATATATTTCAAGTGTTTTACAACTGTGTGTCACTTTATAATATACTGACAGGAAAACTAAGTGCTGAAGGAGTTAAGGGATGTTTACTATGTTTTGAAGCGACTGGTACAAATGTTAATGAAGGAAGGGAAGAAAAGAAAACATTGTGTCCGGAAATCGTTTTTTAAGTTCTGGCCTCCACAGGCTGGGGGATGAGTCATTGCAAGGATGAGTGTAAAGATAATGTATGTTGGTACTAAATGGTACAAAGTTGGATAGCAGATTCCTAAATCCAGATGGTCTATGTTTTAGAGAAGCCTAATTGTCAAGTGTCCACATGAAGCTCAAAGCAAAAATCATGAGGGCATAAAATATTTTTTAGTTTATTGATTTGTTAAGCAATATGTAATGTCAGAAATCTACATGAATGTAACTGATGAGAAATAGCATATAAACTGTATGTTTCTTCTACTCTGGGAGACTGATTTGGAAATTTTGTGAAGGCAGTTTCCCATCACTGTGGTTTGTTTGATTATAATAAAAGGTGTACCTTGCACATCCTGAAGTGTTATTCTTGACTCAAGACTAACAGGTAAATCTCTTTGTTATTTATTTTAATGCTGCACTTTAACATCTTCTTATATCCACTTTCTAAAATCAAAGATAAAGCAATCAATGCCTATTAGCACATTTCCAGATTCCTTACTACAGAAAGTAGAGCCACCATTTTCTAAGGTCATGCTCCATTCCAATCTTAAACATGTTTTAGTATTACTTTCACTTTCCTAAAAAAATAACCTAGATGACCTACTAACACCACCAAACAGAATCTGTACATTTATCTTCCTATCTCTGTGTTATATGAATGCCAATGCCTGTGTCTATCACTTACAGAATGTCTGCCAGTTTAGAAAACATCAGATCTCTTATTCATTATTGTAATTAAGAAAATTGTACAAAGCAGGTTCTCCACACACACACATCCTCTGAACTATCACTAATACCACCTATCATTTTCATTCTCAAACAAACAATGCTCTTATTCTTCATTATCCAGTGACATCATTAAATACTTTCCCGCCATGCCTTTTCAGTTTTCGATCCCCAGTGTATGGTACAACATACCACCAGACATTTTTTTTCAAATCTAAACTCCCAGAATTTAAAAGCAAACTTCTACCACATCTCCAAAATAACAGACGATATGCTGCTGTTACCAGCATTACCCCATTATCTGATTCACTCACCCTATTCTATTTACTGTCTGTACTTCAACTATATTGTAAAATGTCACCTAATAATAACATACATGCTAACACAAAACTGTAAATATTGCACATGCAATAAATTACTTGCATATTAATTTCCTTTGACAGTCAGTGTGTCTCTTATGAGTACAAATAGTAACTACTGATGTCTCTTAATAATTACTTTCTTTTCTGTGTTTTAAATCAGTTTGCAGTCCTTCTTGCTAAAATTACTATCTTGTCTATCACCACTCATTCTTGAATTTATATATTCCAGTTAATCCTACCATATACTAACTATTTAACAACACATGAGAAGAGACTTGAAATATAATTGGCAAAATTAATAACAGAAGCATACCATATTGATATTGTTGATAATACAACAGAGGCCTGCACCATGAGTGCTCACTGTTTGACTATCTGATGGATTTTAAAATCAGAGAAAAATCCAGGAAAGTACTATTTTTTGTCTGCAATTAAGCTGCTTAACTAATCTAGCCATTTAGAGTTGCCCTCTTCAGTGTCTGAAACTTTATTTTTTGCTTTTAGTAAATCTGTTTGCTCTACTATAAGGGCCATCTTAAGTACTGATGGCTCTAAGTGAAAGATAGACTAATTGCTGCAAGTCCTGGGTAGCTTAGAGCCCTTGGGCTTCAAATTTCTCTTGTTTTTCATTGGTTCTTTTGTTTTATTAGTTAATACTAACTGAGCACTGCATGGCTTAACATTCTCTTTTTGATAACACTGCTGAGGCCTATATCGGGTGTTCTCACTGTTTATATAACCATCAGATTTTAAAATTGGAGAAAAAAAAGCAGGAAATTAGTTTTTGTGCCTGCACTTAAGTTGTCTAACTGATCTAGCCATTTAGAGCTGGTTTCTGTATTACCTGCATTTTATTTTCTACGTTGATTAAATTTGCATTGCATTTTCTGCTTTGAGTAAATCTATTTAGCCTGGAGTGGAGACCATCTTGGATTAACTAGTGATTGATTTTAGTAAGAGTTAGACTTAATTGATGAAGGTCCTGGATAGTTTAGAGCAACTGAACTTCAGATTTCACTTGCTTTTCATTGCTTTTCTTGTCTTCTTGATTAATGCTTACTGGTGATAACTGTACCCAAGGGTGAGAGACTTATGATTGGAGCAGATTTCTTTTTTTTCAAAACACATTTTATTTATTTTGATAAGTATAACAGAAATAATAAAAAGAGAGTATTCAAATACCACAAATATTAAGCTATGATCGAGCCTTAATACATCAATGGTTAAAAAAAAAAAAAAAAAAAAAAAAAAAATCATAACCTATATACATACGTGTCAATATGTACCAGAAAAGAAAAGAAAAACCATAGGTATAGTGCTGTACAAAATGAAAATTCCAAATGCTGGATTTTAACAGGTAGTATAGGCATAACATCTATCTTATCATGATATCCCATCCATCTTCATTTCTTCAATAGTTGGCATGATTGGAGCAGATTTCAATGGGCATGTTAGTGAAGGGAACAGAGGGGATGAGGAAGTGATGGGTAGGTATGGTGTTAAGCAAAGGAATGCAGAAGGTCAGATGGTAGTGGATTTTGCAAAAAGGATGGACATGGCTGTGGTGAATACATATTTTAACAAGAGGGAGGAGCATAGGGTGACATACAAGAGTGGAGGAAGATGCACACAGGTGGATTATATCTTATGTAGAAGGGCCAGTCTGAAGGAGATTGGAGTCTGTAAAGTGGTGGCAGGGGAAGGGAAGGCAGCATAGGATGGTGGTTTGTAGGATGGCATTGGTGATCAACAAGAGGAGGATGAGTGTGAGGGCAGTACCAAGGATCAAATAGTGGAAATTGAAAAATGGTAATTGTGAGCTGGAGTTCAGGGAAGAGTTAAGGCAGGCACTGGGTGGCAGTGAAGAGTTACCGAATAGCTGGGTAACTACAGCAGAGCTAGTAAGAGAGATGGCTAGAAAGGTGATTGGTGTGACATCTGGAAAGAGGAAGGAGGACAAGGAGACCTGGTGGTGGAATGAAGAAGTACAGGAGAGTATACAGAGAAAGAGGTTGGTGAAGAAGAAGTGGGATTGTCAGAGAGATGAAGAAAGTAGACAGGAGTATAAGGAGATGAGGTGCATGACAAAGAGAGAGGTGGCAAAGGCTAAGGATAAGGCGTATGAAGAGTTGTATGAAAAGTTGGACACTAAGGAGGGAGAAAAGTACCTATACCGATTGGCTAGACAGAGCGACCGAGCTAGGAAAGATGTGCAGCAGGTAAGGGTGATAAAGTATAATGAGGGAAATGTACTCACAAGCGAGGAAAGTGTGTTGAGCAGATGGAAAGAGTACTTTGAGGAGCTGATGAATGAAGAGAATGAGAGGGAGAGAAGGTTGGATGATGTGCGGATAGTGAATCATGAAGTGCAGTGGATTAGCAAGGAGGAAGTAAGGATAGCTATGAAGAGGATGAAGAATGGAAAGGCTGTTAGTCCAGATGACATACCTGTGGAAGCATGGAGGTGTTTAGGTGAAATGGCAGTGGAGTTTTTAACTAGATTGTTTAATGAAATCTTGGAAAGTGAGAGGATGCCTGAGGAATGGAGCAAAAGTGTTTTGGTATCGATTTTTAAGAATAAGGATGATGTGCAGAGCTGTAGTAACTACAGAGGGATTAACTTGATCAGTCACAGCATGAAGTTATGGGAAAGAGTAGTGGAAGCTAGTTTAAGAAGAGAGGTGATGATTAGTCATCAGCAGTATGGTTTCATGCCAAGGAAGAGCACTACAGATGCAATGTTTGCTCTGAGAGTATTGTTGGAGAAATATAGAGAAGGTCAGAAGGAGTTGCATTGTGTCTTTGTGGACTTAGAGAAAGCATATAACAGGGTGCCTAGAGAGGAGTTGTGGTATTGTATGAGGAAGTCGAGAGTGTCAGAAAAGTATGTAAGAGTGGTACAGGATATGTACGAGGGTAGTGTGACAGCGGTGAGATCTGCAGTGGGAGTGATGGATGCATTTAAGGTGGAGGTGGGATTACATCAAGGATCAGCTCTGAACCCTTTCTTATTTGCAATGGTGATGGACAGGTTGACAGATGAGATCAGACAGGAGTCCCAGTGGACTATGATGTTTGCAGATGACATTGTGATCTGTAGTGAGAGTAGGAAACAGGTGGAGGAGACCCTGGACAGGTGGAGATATGCTCTAGAGAGAAGAGGAATGAAGGTCAGCAGGATTAAGACAGAATATGTGTGTGTGAATGAGAGGGAGGATAGAGGAATGGTGATGATGCAGGGAGTAGAGGTGGTGAAGGTGGATGAGTTTAAATATTTGGGATCAATAGTTCAGAGCAATGGTTAGTGTGGAAGAGAGGTGAAGAAGAGAGTACAGGCAGGATGGAGTGGGTGGAGAAGAGTGTCAGGAGTGTCAGGAGTGATTTGTGACAGACGAGTACCAGTAAGAGTGAAAGGGAAGGTCTACAAGAGGATAGTGAGACCAGCTATGTTATATGGGTTGGAGACAGTGGCATTGACAAAAAGGCAGGAGTCAGAGCTTGGTGTGGCAGAGCTGAAGATGTTAAGATTTGCATTGGGTGTGACGAGGATGGGCAGGATTAGGAATAAATATATGAGGGTCAGCCCAGGTTGGAAGGTTTGGAGACAAAGCCAGAGAGGCAAGATTATGTTGGTTTGGGCATGTGCTGAGGAGGGATGCTGAGTATATTGGGAAAATGATGCTAACGATGAAGCTGCCAGGTAACAGGAAAAGAGGAAGGCCTAAGATAAGGTTTATGGATGTTGTGAGAGAGGACATGCAGGTGGTTGGTGTGACAGAGCAAGATGCAGAGGATAGTAAGAAATGGAAACAGTTGATCCGCTGTGGCGACCCCTAATGGGAGCAGCTGAAAGAAGAAGAACATAGTGCATGAAAACATTGTCTGTCTGATAAGACTGCAGAAGTCTGTACCATGTGCCACCAGTGATTGACTAACTGCTGATTTTAAAATAGGGTAAATAGCAAGGAAAGTTAATTTTCTGTCTGCACTTAAGCTAACTGATCTACCAGTTTAGATGCACTTTCTTTATTGCCTGATACCGTTTCCATATTTTATTTTCTATTTCTTCGTAAATCTGCATTTCATTTTCTGCATTGTGCAAATCTGTTTTGTCTAGTATAAATGCCATATTGGACTGTGCAGTGACTTAGCTAAGTACGGAATTAGACAATTTGCTGTAGGTTCTGGGCAGCTTAGAACACTTGGGATACAGATTTCACTTATTTTGCATGTGTCTGTTTATCTTGGTTAATACTTACTGCACAGAGCTACACTGAGTGCAGCACCAAGGTAGTTGTTTTCACACTGTGGGTAGTGCGGACAAGTAAATTCTTTCTTCTTCTCTTGTATTTCACTCCCTATAGGTACTTCTTACTCTGGAAAACCTCAGTATATACATTGGCACAGAGACGTGGTTCAAGTCCATAGAAAGTACTACATCCATTTAAGGCTTTTATTCTTACCACATATTCAGGTCTACTGCACCAGATGAGGGCACGAAGGGCAAGTGTCTCTCTACATTTGTTAAACAAAGTGCCATGTCCAGACACTTTTGACAGGTCAATGACCTGAAACTGGTCCAAATTCAACTTTCCATTAATACAACCTAGTATCACACCATAGCCAACTGTAGTACTTCCTGTGTATCCCCTCTGGCCCATATATCTGACATGATGAAAATGGAGTTCCTATGCAACAAACCAAACACCATTCTTCTAGGAGACTTCAGCTACTCCTCTATAAATTGGAAGACATACACATTCCTTAATATGTAAGCCCAGAGATTTCTACATTTCATTAATACAAACTCTAACTAGTTGTAGAAAAAACAAAGCAGCACCAGGTAAAGAGCCTCTTCACATTAGCATAAGTCAGTATCCAAGAAACAAAAGAGGCTCACCACGATCAATTAAAAATACTGTTCTTTATTCCACTGCAGTAAAAGTAAGCGCTTTCACGTTGCCAGAACGCTTCTTCAGACTTCAATGACTACTATACAAAATGAATAACTATATATAGTGTTCAAATAGACACACTTTAACAATTAAGTCATTAAGAATTATACTGAAGAAAGAGAGAATAAATGGATAATAAGACTACAAAGTTTTAAGGGGCATGGTCTAAATGAAAGGGTCACTTTAAAACCCTTCTTAGCTGCTCGTTTTTATAAGCATTAGTTTGTTTTTTAATTATTTTAAGAGTATAAAAGATTTAATGATGCATTTTTTATATATATATATATATATATATATATATATATATATATATATTGTATACAGATTTTTGAATACATCTCTTGCCACATTTATATGTGTTTTTATTGTTATTTTATACATAGGTACAGGAGATATATACATGAGGGTATTTTTTAGGTTCTTTCTTCTTAAAGAAAAATTTTTAATTGGTTCAATTAATTGCTTCAATTGTTAAAGACTTAATTGTTAAGGTGTGTCTATTTGAACACTGTATATAGTTATTAGTTATTCTTGGAAACTCTAACTAGTGGTAACAGAATCCTGGAATTGGATCTTACCACTGTGGACAACTGTGCTCAGTACCAGCTGTAAAATCCTCTCTTGTTAAATCTGACCACAAATCAGTCATAGTCACCATAAGATTGAAGCCAAAATCACCTTCAAGTAACACAGCATTCTAAGATTATGGTAAGACTAATCTGCTTAAACTGAGTAATGCCCTGTCTAAATTCAGTAACCCATCTCCCCCTGTAGCCCCCATTGCATATACTGACTCATTTACTGTCGAATTCTACACTCATGTAAATAGCTGCATAAAGGCATCTCCCACCCCTAAATAAATACAACGCTAAATTTTAAATAAACCCCTGTGGTGAAACCTAAATATAAACAGGCTTTACAAGAGGAGGAAAAAATCAGTGCATATTAAAATAAATGTATTTGACAGCATTACAAAAATGCTCTTGCTGAACATAGCGGGTAACTCTGGTCCTTGATCAAATCAAACAAAGCTAGGCATGAGGTAAAAATAGCCATCCAGGTTAAAAACAACCACTAACCATTCTTTTACTATGTCAGAAACCTCAAAAACAATGCCTGGCACTGCAAAGAATTAATAATGCCACCTATTCAGACACATTTTGCTTAAACTTCACCTCCTCGCCCAACATTTTCAGATCACATACCTGCATCTACACTGCCACCCCCAAGTCTCCCAAAAAGAAGTACCCAGGGCATTATCTAAGGCTAAGAGCACTGCTTCTGTTGAGCAAGGTAACTTACCAGGATTATACCTCTCAACCTCTTAGTTCAAGAAATCTGGACAAAGCCTGACAAAATGGTGGGACAAAGGCCCCAAAACAGGGACAGATTTTATATATTGCTCTTAGAAATTTAGAAAGTTGATAGAGTAACAGGCATATCTCTCAACCTCTTAGAGAAAGAAATCTGGACAAAGCCATAAATAAAATTAGGACAAACTAAAAAAAATAGGGACAATTTTTAAATATTGCTCTAACAATCTTAGAAATTTGATAGAATAGCAGGTTTTGCATTAGCATTAATTTTCTGAAGGGTATGACATCTGAAACTCAAATGTCTGTCATTATTTTCTAACTTCAATCTTTAATGATTTGCCAATAATTTGCCAGAAAAAACATAATTTTATGAAAAATGGACAAAAAATTTGAGGCATAAATTTGTATTTTGCAAAGATCTGTACATTGGAGAGGTATGGTAACAGAGTTTGTGTTGACATACATTTTCTGAAGGATTTGAAGTCTGAAACTCAAAGTATGTTATTATTTAACATTTATTTACTGGGAAAGTCCAACTTGGAACAAAGGCAATTTTCAGCAGAGATCCGGGGAGAAAACCTCCAGATTCATGTTTTTGTAACCTGGGAGGAAACCAGAGTACCTGGAGAAAACCCACATGGATGCAAGGAGGACATGCAAGACTCCACACAGAAGGCACTCCAGCTGAGAACCAAACTGGAGAACCTCTTGCTGTGAGGCAACAATGCTACCGCTGCACTACTGCGCCATCCATTTAGTGACTTCAGTCCTGAAATCATCGCAGTGATTAGTCAGAAAACCACAGAATTTATGAGGAATAGATCAAAATATGAGGCATAAATCTGGCCATTCTGTAAAAAGCTGGACAATTGAGAGGTATGACCGGATGTCTACTGGCTAGCCTAAAACAGGGCCTGTAATAATCCCCTGCAAAAATGATTCAATATCAGCCTCCAAACAGGCTATGTTTTGGCAAATGGAGGAAAGCAACAGTCTTTAACGCTACACTAAACCCTACATACACAACTAGCTATGCACTATCCTTAATCCCTCCCTAACCCTAAGGTCCGTAACTACCGCACACTTACCCTACTGAGCTATAACCAAACTAGCTAAATATTCCACACACGTACACTTAACAAAACCCTACACTAAACCTTACATACATTACCTATCTATGCACTTACTTTAACCCGCATCCTAACCCTAAGGTCCATAACTATCGCATACTTACCTTATGGAGCTATTCCGTGGACGGGCCAACTATGCAAATTCGATTTTTTCACTTTTGCGGTTTAGTGCATTCGACGTACTTTCGTTTCGCTTGTTATGTGTCAGGCGAATTGTATTCGACTGATTCAGCTTTTGCGGGAATAAAGTAGACCTGTTTGTGTGTGTGTGTGTGTGTGTGTGTGTGTGTGTGTGTGTGTGTGTGTGTGTGTGTGTGTGTGTGTGTGTATGTGTATAGATATATACATATAGATATATACACACATGAGCATGCAAATTATTTAATTCTTTGCAGTTCACTATCCACAGAAATGTAAGGTAAGGAAGACTGATGTGCTATAATAAGCAATATGGTTACTGTTATCGTAAAGCAGACATGCACTCCTGTACATCTTCTCAGTTTTTCAATTGTGTGTTTTTTTTTTTTTTTTAACAAAAGATATTGTGCTGCTTATGGTATAATAGTTACATGTCACTTGTCATACTATAGTAGTGATATCTGAACACACTATGCAATAGGAAGTAATGCTCTTAGAATGAGATGAAAGGGGATAAACCTGCAGCCAGTACATCACTATGACTCTCTTTCACTTCTGGTTATGGAATAAGGTAGCAATTTAGTACAAATCTTAAAATGCACTTATTGTACTTATTTCTTGTTCTTAAATGATATTAAACAGATGTGTCATTGAATTCTGCACAAACTGCTGCTGAAACACATTTAGCTCAGCTCCTTAAGAAAACAGCATTTACATAAATTCAGGTATACCAAATGCTTTTCCTTGTTTCTACCTAGATATGACATAGTGCCAGCACCCTGTGATGCTGATAAGCCCTGTTAGACACTGAAATATGCAATTCTTTTCTTGGAAGCAAGGCTGCTTTACCATTTTGCCTTCAAATAATATAAACCATCTGTCCTAAACTGCATGATACATTTTGCTGAAAGCACCATGAAGCATTAATAACAGCTTGGCTTACCGAACTGGTAATGTTTTATTTATGACAATTACTGTTTTGTATTCTTCAGCATTTTATATACCAATCCGATCCTTATGTCTTGCAGCACTATTATGTCACATTATAAGACTGCCATACAGCCACTGCGTTCTCCATGGAAAACATCTTTTGGAAATTAATAAACATAACAACTTAGGTTAGAAGCATTGTATATCTGAAGCTTGGCTTCCAGGTGGATGATACAAAGATTCGACTGCTGATGTAGAGATCTCTTCTGTCTCTCTCTCTCTTTCTGTTTTGCTTCACCACACAAGATGAATTGTCTTTAGGCGAAAGAAAAGTACAGAGCAGCTCTGAGGATCTGCAGCCTAATTAAGATAGATATGGTGACAGGCAGCCAAGACGGCAGCAAATAGATGTGCAGCTCCTAGGTTAGTACCAAAATAGTCTGCAGCTCCTCGATTCTTTTCTTTTAGTATGAGAATGTAATAGGGAAGCTGAAAGCACTGAGGTTATGAGTGAGTGATTTTTTAATTGAAATGTTAAACTAATACTTTCTCTACGTACTCACCATTGTTCTGAAGGAAGTGTATAGGTTTCTTTTATTGCATGTTGGAATGGAAATGCATAAACACTACCCAGGAGAAGCTAAGTGAACCTGCAAATATTAACCAAGAGCAATCATTCACACAGGTGGTGGATTATCTGGAAGAGCGTAAATGAAATTAACCACAAGATATTGCATATTGCAGTATCATTGCTAAACTGAAGAAGTATTTGATTGCAACTCACAGAATTCTGTGCTTGACTGTAAACAGCAGTACATGAACCCAGTGTGTTTCCATAGTTATGCTGTGTATAGAATGAAATCAGGCTGTACAAAATTAACATTCTTGACATCTCCATGAAGAAAAGGTTATAGAAGACATGATTAATATGATGGATCCTGTCTTTCACCTGTGTTCCATTATAACATGCACTTCTTTCCTCAAATTGAACCTGAATATTTTATCTGAGGATGAGTTTCAGGAAGGGTAAGAGAAATATAGAAATAATAAAGGGCGCTTATTGCTTAGGATGACTTATTTGTGAAGCAAAGACCTCAGTATAATATACATACAATAAACATAATAAAGATTGGTTTACCTAAGAGCCATTGAAAATCTTTTTTTCACACGACCATTTATTGAAAATTAAATATTGAAAAAGGTGAACAGGAAAACCAAAATAAATAAAAAAAATTATCTTTTTTGCAGGAGACAAGCCCCTTTATACACCCCAGAATTATATATACCAACTCAATGGTTGCACCAAAGTGAAAAAAAAAAAGGGAAAACCACTGAAAAGCACTGCTGGCTAGCACAATGCAGTAAAGTGCAGTAAAACTCACCTCAACATAGAATTCTTGCACTTAAGCTGCTAGATGACCAGTGCAGTGAATACCCATTGGAAATCCATAAAGATTACAGTCCTCTAAGCACCAAATTGCCATTGCGACCATTTATTGAAACAATAAGCAACGTTTACTTATAAGACAGTAAATTAAGCTTGCACCACCAACTAAATACATCTGTAACCTTCCCATTAAGCCAATTGGCATAACCAAGCCTTTTCTGACACAAGATGAAAGGGTCCAGGTCTGGTAGCTACCTTGGACATGCTTATCACTATCCTTAGGACCTGACAGCACAGGCACAGAGGCCACTAAGTAACAACCTTTGTGGGGGAGGGGAGAAATGCTGCAAGGCAGCTGCCACATGGCATTACCATGCCACCCCCCCATAGGAAGATACAGAATCAATATATATTTTCATTGCCAGCGTGATGGCCACATTAAATAGGTCAAAACCTAGGTTGTTTAGAAGAACTCCATCTTGGTCATAAAAGTCTTTATCTGGTTTAGCCAAGTCCTTGTGTTTGTTCACTTGGAATATGAATTGACTGACTGCATGAGCACTCTATGGTTTATAAAATGTTTGGAGATTTCTATAGCTATTTCCCTCCTAGCTCTATGCCAAATGAATTCTAGGAATGATTCAGCAACAGAACAGCACCATTTGAGGGTACAAAGAATGAAGGCTTTGAAGATCACATTAAATTCTGGCCAGCAGGATCTTTTTGGAGACCAATACCAAGTCATTCCTCCCCTAAGTGAATAATCAAAACTTGGGATAAACTTCTATGAGCTGAGACTCAGTGCCACATCTCTCAAAACTGAGACCATGAATTCCCTGAGAAACCAAGATGCTGAACTGACCAAATATTATGTTTCAGAGACCAGTTATATCCTGTTTGGACAGGACAAGACTTGCATAGCTGTTGTTCTAATGAATAAGTCTTCCAAAATCCAGCTAACTTAATTTCCTGTAACACAAAATTATAGTGTTAATGTCTAATGTACACCAAAAGGACCTCAGACAAACACCTCCCCATTCTTTTCAGACCTTTGGTGGAATGACCCTCCATTGCTACATCAGATGTGCACTCAATCTGAAATGAATGCGATGAATACCTATGTGAGCCTACACCTTGGCAAGTGAGAGCTTTAGTTATAGTTGAGTTGGCCTCTACTAAATAGGCCTACTGGATACTGAAGTAAAAACCAGGCCTGCTCTAGTTTACTTAGGGACCAAATTACTCAATAGGTAAAAACAGTGCACTGGGCAAATGGCCAGGATTTTGTTTTTATTCAGATGGACTTGTGCTTTACTGGCCTGATTGGTCTTAGACTTGCCCAGCCAAATCAAAAGGAATTTATCATGAATCACTACATCCTTTCAGTATAGTGAGTTTAATGTTTGACTAACATGGAAATCCCCAGCACACAGGCAGGAGAATAAAGTTTTCCACATGGTAAATGAGGAAAACTCAACAACTGAGATAAATAAGCATTTGAAAATAATGACCAGGAGGTAGGACCCTACTGGCATTCTAGTGTACTTAGATGACCCTTTGTAATTTTCCCAGCCTTTCAGCATAGTGGATAATAACCGATGTCCCAAATAGTCCTTAAGCCCCAGCAAGCATGATAACCACCTTAAGGGTGTCAGGTGTATCCAGATCGTATTAGGAGAATTGCCCATGCAACATCTGTGAACCATGAATTGCATGAACAAGGACAAACCCTACTTTGTTTGACTTATGGGTAGCAAAATGTAAAAAACTTTTAAAGGATTGAATTGACAATGAATATGCCGTTTTTGCATTCTTAGCCCAGGAAATTGACACTAGAGATGCAGCTATTCTTTTTCAATCAACCAGACTTCTGAGGAAATGGAGGTTACAAGCAGCTGTGCATCCCAGGCCATCTGGTGAAACCTGACAAAAGCAGGACAAACTGTCAGCCATATCATTCATGCACCCTGGAACATGCATATTAGAAAAAGTTAAGTTATCCCATCAATACCAGCAACAACCTTACGTTTGTTCAGCATATGTTCTACTGCCATATTGCCCAAATAGAAAGAAACCTTGCAGTTCCTCAACTGCTTTTTCCATACCAAAGTAGCCACCATCTTGGAAAGATCTCCTGGAAGGTAATGTCCTTCCTCCTTTCTATGGACCAAGACAGGGCCTCAAAATCAACCACCCATGCCAGTACCAGCCACTGTGTCAGTAAACAGCTGCCGCCTGGTGGATGAAATCCAAGACAATTTCCAAAAAGACACCCCATTGTAATAGGTTAAAAAGCAGGGGTGGCTCACGCTATTGGACTTCAGGACTGCAGCCCCCTCCCCCAGCTGTAAAATAAAAGAAAAAAGAAATAAAATAATTAGCTGTGAGTTCTGGAACTCTGCACAAGTGCACATGTGTGCTCAGAGAGTGCTTGGAACTCTGCTCATTCATGCAGGAATCCAGACTGCTGTTTAACCAGAACAGATTATGAAGAGAAGGCATCAGAGTACAGATGCCTAGAGGTCTATGTGGTTACAATCACATAAACTGGAAGGGGATCAGACTGCAACATCTGCAGGCATGTATGGATAGCTGTTCTCGTGGGAAGAAGGGACTTTGTATTATTTCAAATGAAGCTGCTCCAGGAAGATGGGACTTTGTAGAGCAAAGCTGCTGCAGGAGTATAGGACTTTGTAGAATGAAGCTGCTACAATTCTGAACTCAGGTACGTATGTGTGTGTGTGTGTGTGTGTGTGTGTGTGTGTGTGTGTGTGTGTGTGTGTGTGTGTGTGTGTGTGTAATGTCCCAGTTAAACATACCTGATGGCTAGAGAGAAACCTCAGGAAACATACCTGGTGGTTAGAGAAAGTAACTCTGGCTCAAACCCTACCTACCACCACTTGTGAAAACTATTCAGATTTTTGCCTTATATTTTTGTTCTGTTCTGTTCTTCATAAAACTTCTTATACAGTATCAGGACTAAGGACAACAAAATGCCTTATTTGAACATGTGGAAAAATATGGAAATAAACACAAATTTACTTTTGGTATTTTAGAAAATATTACTCTGGACCCTAGGGGGGTGACATTAAGAACGTTTTGGCATGTAGGGAATTATGGTGGCAATTATTCACTAATGCCACCATTCCCCCTGGATTAAATGATTTTATATCTATTAAACCCCTGTTGGATAGAAGAAGATAATCAACTATTCATTTTGGCATTATTTTTGCATTTGTACCATACACATTTTTGTATTAGTATTTAATAGTATTTTACAGAAAGTTTATAAGAATGTTTCATATTCACTTAAATAGTGGTATGTTTCTTTAAGAGTTTTTAAATTCAAATCTGTTTGGCGCCATTTCATGTATTTAAACAGTCTTTTGGAATGATTCGTTGTTCTGAAGAAGCTCACAATTTGTAGTGAGTGAAAGCGCTTAACATATCATTTGTTCATGTGAAATAAATCAATTTTGGTTTTACAAAAGTCAGCAGTGGAACTGGTTCTGGAGTTGTCGTGAAGTGGAATTACATGCTGTGGAATTGTGGTGGTGTAGTAGTGTTTCAGAAGTGTTGTCACCAAGTATAAAGTTGAACTGAAACACAGATTTATCGCTTCAGTTGTTGACCTTATGGAATCTACACCAATAAATGTAAACTTGCCATCGCCCATCAAATCTGATGAAATTAGGAGACTTCACTCGGAAGTATCCTTATTGAGGGGTGAAGTGAGCAAGTTGTTATCGATATTTAACACTCACGACAGGAGAATACCCGTGTGTTCCATTGAAGGCCAGTTCGCTGGGGCTAGGAATTGTTTAAATTCAGTGTCCAACAAAGATGTGCTTCAACACAATTCGCAAATACCCAGCAGGCTTAGTATGGAAGGCGAAATAGTGTGTAATAGGAGCAATACCATTCTTACATCATCACCGGAGATACCGAATGGTCAAATCATCCGGAATACGGGAGATATTGATCTACCAATGAAGTCACTAGCGAATGGACTAGCTCACAGCAAGGTGGCATCTAATGATTTCACATTTGATTTCTCATTTAATAACCAGCTCGATGAAGCTATACGGACTGGGGCTAAACCAAAAAGGAAACAAAACATGCGAACTTATAGGAATGCAAAAGCGGCAACTAAAGGTACTGTTACTGATGGTTTTCTACCAGAAAACAATGCTAACAATGGTAATACTTTTGGTCAATTAAAAACATTCTTGGAACGCAACTGTGTTTTTACAGTAAGCGAAACGATAATCAGAATGACAATTTTGATCATTTTAATGTTAAAGGTACTTTAAAAGACCTTATATATTCTTTTGGGAAAAAGTTAAATATGATTAATTCTGTCAAGTTAGATAATGCATATCTTACTAAATGTATTGAAGCTCACATTGTTCCGATGGGATTAAGGTTTTTTAAGATGCCTATGGGTGTTGACTTATCAAACAACACAAAAAATGAATTTACTAACTTATTTGATTCCTTTGGGATACAATATATGAATTTGTTGATAAAATGCAATGATGAGAAATTGTGTAAACTGATGAATGAAGTTGAACAGTTAAATGAAATGGTTATTAATGATTTAATGTTTCCCCAATGGGAAAGATTGTATATCAAACAATTTGACCTTTCTGAACAAAAGACTAAAAAAATATACGAAAAGAAGTGTAAGAAAATTCAAAGAGATCTTGAACAATATAGTAAGGGTACGTCTTATACTTGGGGTGAGACGAAACATTTCCAGCCATCGGTATACCCTCCTACTAGTATGGCCAGGGAAGCAGATGATGGAACACATAGATTTGATAGGCAACACTTACATAATGATAAAGAGAATTATAATCATGCAAATTTTCACAGGGATGTGAGAGAAGGAGAGCATATGGAATGGACAAGGGGGAGGAATTGGAGAAAGAAAGGATGCAAATATTAAACACTAATAGTACTTCAAGGAAAGACGAAGGAAATGAAAGGAGAATAGAGGTTGATGGTACTGTATTTAAGTACAAAAATTTCAAAATATACAATTACACACATCTTTCTATTAACAAGGGTCATTTTGATGTACTATCTAAAGGAATGAAATATATACCTACAGGATGCTTTAAATTAGTACTGTCTTAGTGAGTTCAAACTGTTTATTAGGAGGCTAAATTTAAGCCTTCTTTTTAAAAGTAATGAAGAAAATACAGTGAAAGTAAACAAACTAAAGAAAAAAAGTAACTTAATTCCTATTATGCATCCAACCGTTCAGTTGTTTGGCAACATAGTCACAAGTGAAATTTACCAGCTACAGAATAGAAGAAATAAGAAAGTTAGAAATAATTTAACTAAGTTAGAATGGAATACTCTTAAGGAATTAAGCAACAACAAAGATATCAGGGTTATGAAACCCGATAGGGGGGGGTGGTATTGTGATATTTGACAGTTCTGAATATAACACGAGGATGTATGAAATATTGCACACATCAGGAAATTATGAGATAGTGTCATTAAATGAAATCAATATCTCATATAGAAGAATTGATCTACATATAGAAGAGTTCCTACTAGACAGGAGAATATCTGAAGATCTGTATAGATTTATTAAGGTGAAATATCCCCAACTTGCTACCTTAGTAGGAATTCCTAAGACTCATAAGAGTGTAGAAAATCCGAACTTCAGACCAATTACATCTGCTAGTAGATCCAAAACCTTCCCTTTGGGAGTAGTTGTTGATACTAAATTGAAACACATCTATGACAAATTGGGGCATATGGCTAAAGACTCTTGGCAGCTTTTGGAAAATTTTCCAACCAATTGTTGGAAACCTAACTACACATATATATCTATTGATGTGGTAGATTTATTTTCTAGTATTCCTAAACAAGAAGGGATGGAGGCATTTCAAAACAGTATTATCAAATACAGTAATCTCAATTGGGATACTGTGTGTTTAGTGTTGGATCTGATGTCTATAGTGTTAGAACACAATTACATATATTTTGATGGAGAATTCTTCAGGCAGACCAAGGGGTTAGCTATGGGGGCCGCTTGTGCTCCCATATATGCCAACTTAGTTATGCTTGATTGGGAGAACTCCAATATTTTTAACAGTGAATTTTTTAAAGACATCAGATATTATTCCAGATTCCTGAACGACATTTATATTTTATGGGAGGGGGATACTGAACGTCTCAACAAGTTCATGGAATATATTAATAACAGTAGCAACTTTCTCAAGTTTACAGTCACAAGCAATAATACAGTGGTTCCGTATCTGGATACATATGTATTTGCTGGATCAAATTAGTTTAAATCAGAAATTCACAGGAAAAACACATATAGTAATTCATATTTAGAATATTCTAGTTATCATCCGAGAAAAATGAAATATAATATTTTCAAGGGGCAATGTGTGAGAGCCATCCACATGACATCAGATTATGATGACTTAGTAGATGAATTCAATTTCATCATTAGTTTATTTTCAGACAGAAATTATCATATGGAGATGATGGAAGATGTGAGGAATTATGTATTGAGTGAAAGGGGTCTTAAATACATACCATTGTTGGGAGCTAGGGTAAAAGGGAAGAATCCCAGTATTGTGAAGAAAAGTTCATCAATAGGTTTTAATAAAGCTTGTGTAATAGAGTATGGACCATATACTAACAATGTTAAGGAAATTATTTCCAATATGTGGAACATTTTCATGGTAGATGAGGAAATTAAAGAGGTATTAGGATCAAAACCCTCTTTTATGTACAAAATGGGTAGGAATATCAAAGGATACTTAGAGCAAGGGGTTAAGAATAGGGGATTAAAGAATGGGACTAAGCACACCACAAAATGTGGACAATGTAATCAATGTTTTACTATTAATGAAAGTGACGGCTAGTTTTGGAGAATACCAATAGAACCAAGATCAAATTTGTTAAAGGGAATTGTGCAACCAGATATGTGATATATCTGGCTATATGCACGGAATGTCCTGGATACTATATAGGTAAGACAGAGCGGTGTTTCAAGAAGAGGATATATGCACACTTATATAGTATCAGGACTAAGGACAACAAAAATGCCTTATTTAAAGATGTGGAAAAATATGGAAATAAACACAAATTTACTTTTGGTATTTTAGAAAATATTACTCTGGACCCTAGGGGGGGGTGACATTAAGAACATTGTGGCATGTAGGGAATTATGGTGGCAATTATTCACTAATGCCAACATTCCCCTTGGATTAAATGATTTTATATCTATTAAACCCCTATTGGATAGAAGAAGATAATCAACTATTCATTTTGGCATTATTTTTGCATTTGTACCATACACATTTTTGTATTAGTATTTATTAGTATTGTACAGGAATTTTATAAGAATGTTTCATATTCACTTAAATAGTGGTATGTTTCTTTAAGAGTTTTTAAATTCAAATCTATTTGGCGCCATTTCATGTATTTAAACAGTCTTTTGGAATGATTCGTTGTTCTGAAGAAGCTCACAATTTCTAGTGAGTGAAAGCACTTAACATATCATTTGTTCATGTGAAATAAATCAATTTTGGTTTTACAAAAGTCAGCAGTGGAACTAGTTCTGGAGTTGTCGTGAAGTGGAATTACATGCTGTGGAATTGTGGTGGTGTAGTAGTGTTTCAGAAGTGTTGTCTCGAAGTATAAAGTTGAACTGAAACACAGATTTATTGCTTCAGTTCTTCATAAAATCTGTAGTTTTCTGGATTCTGAATTCACTAAATAATGACAGGCATTTGAATTTCAGACTCATATTCTTCAGAAAGTACATGGCAACACAAAACCTTTTATTATAGCAATTTTCTAAGTTTATAAGATCAATATTTAAAATTTGTCCCTATTTTGGGGGATGTATTCTCTCATTATTGGCTTTGTCCAGGTGTTTTGTGCTAAGAGGTTGAGAACTATGGTGAGAACCGAATTCACCGAATACGTTTGGGGGACGTATTTCCCCATGATTGGCTTTGTTCAGGTATTTTGTGCTAAGAGGTTGAGAGCTATAGTGAGAACTGAATTCACTGAATATGTTTGGGGGCTGTATTTCCCCATTATTGGCTTTGTCCAGGTGTTTTGTGCTAAGTGGTTGAGAGCTATGGTGAGAATTGAATTCACTGAATAAGTATGGGAGCTGTATTCCCCCATTATTGGCTTTGTCCAGGTGTTTTGTGCTAAGAGATTGAGAGCTATGGTGAGAACTGAATTCACTGAATATGTTTGTGGGCTGTTTTCCTCCATTATTGGCTTTGTCCAGGTGTTTTGTGCTAAAAGGTTGAGAGCTATGGTGAGAACTAAATTCACTGAATATGTTTGGGGGCTGTATTCTCCCATCATTGACTTTCTCCAGTTGTTTTGTGCTAAGAGATTGAGATTGAGAGCTATGGTGAGAACTGAATTCACTAAGTGATAGCCATTTAAGTTTCAGCCTTCCTGTCTTTCAAGAAACAGCTGATTTGGCATAGTGGTTACTCTGACTGTAGTGCACAGGATCCTGGGTTCAAGACTTGGCAATGATATGCATGGTTGTAACATATTTTATTCTAGCAACTTTCCAAGATTATACAAGCAATGTTTAAAATGTGACCCTGGATTTTGGGCTTTTGTCTCCCCCCCAATAAATTTTGGCTTTTTCCAGATTTCTTGTGCTGCAAAGTTGAGAGATACAGTTAAGTATCAAGTGGATTTTACAAGGAGCTGAGAGCTTCAGGGGAAGAGAAGTTTAGTGCTGCTTATGCTGAATCTGCTTGCATTGTTCATAGCATAGCAGGTTAAATATTGGCTTTTGATGCAGAAGGCTGTGGGTTCTACTCCTACTGTATGTAGATACATTGCTGATACTGTACTGTGTTGTACTTTTAAAGGGGGTGGATGCTGCAGTCCTGAGAATGTCCTCTTTGCAGAGATACCTAGTAACTATGAACCTGTTTTCAGTTTGCCATCCATTCCCTAGTGCAATATTACTAGCTTATCATGTTTTTAATGTATAATAGACAATTTATTCCTCAAAGATAACAGGAACAGGCACTTTATTTGTAGATAAAACAATGAAATATAAAGTCATTTGCTAGCAGCAACTACTTCATTAGTTACAGATCTATGTAATGTGGAGTTATTTACATGACTTTTACTTCTGCTGAGATTGTGCATATTTACTGATACTGGTGGACTGCAGAAGTTTGAGTAGACTTTTATGATTAAAATGTTCTGAATTGGGCAGTTGTGCCATTATTGGTTCATGCATTTTGTTTCATTGCTTACTGGAAAAATGTTCAAAGCAATAAATTTAAAACTTGTTCTAACAAGTGTGCTGTATTATATAAGGAATATAATTTAATACAGTCAGGAAGGTGTATCAAAGAACATACATATGTTTCATGTGCAAGGGGCCTATGATTTGAAAACAGCACAAAGATAATCTTTATCTGCCAGTGGCCAGATGCATTTTCTTTGAATGTGGGTTTCAATGCAGTTTCAATGAATGTGAATTTCAAGGGCAGAGAAGTTTTAATGCTAAGTCTATTTTCATTGTGAGACTGTAATGCTTTGTTTAGCAGATATCTATTAGTATGTGTGCTATAAAATGCAAAATAAAAGTTTTATATGAAATGCAAATAATCATTGTAGAAGTAAAGCAGTATGTACATTACAGTATTTATGGTAAATGAAGTAAAATAGCCAAGTAATAGGACACTAGAATGGCTGCAGGGGGAGGACTGTGTATGGGGGTGTTCCTATTTGACCATGACTTTGTGAGGAGGGAAGGGGGGAAAACTCACATACAGCTTCGGGCAGCAGAAACTCTAGCTATGCCACTGATCAATAGGCCATCGAGAATGACTTTTGGAGGTCCTAGAAAACCATAAAATTCTTTTGCTAATATTAGAATATTGCCTACCAGTAAATGCCCTACTTGTATCACACAACCCACATACTTCAGTCCACCAAAAACAAAATCCTAAGGTTGATCATATTCTCCCTTCACAGTGAACATCAATGCTACACACTTAAAAAATGGTTACCGTTTACTACAGGGTCTGGGGGGCATATTTTGGTTGTCTGTTCTTCAGTTTGTGTTTGAAAGTTGGTATCCCAAATTTCCGCTGGAGTGAGCAGGATTACATAATTATGTATGCAAATATTATGTTAATCAGCACACAGATTTGCACCTATTTTTCATGGGCCTTTGTCCAGATTTCTAATGTTTCCAGGTTGAGAGGTATGGTACCTCCTCTAACATGGTGTGCTTCCCTAATTGCTAGAAAATACACAGTGGTAAAGCTTGACTGGGATACTTTTCTACAATAATGCCCATAAATACAATGAAACCTAAGGTCCATGTTTTCCCATTTCTTGACAATGCCTTACTTGAAACTTTTTTACCAATTGGTGCTAAAGCTGCCATTAGGTCCTTTAGAGGATTGTCCATGTCAGTTATACAATGGTTACTCTCCACATAAACTAAATCAACTATATCAATGCAGTCATCTCTACATATTTTCTCTTTAATATTTGCTGGGACATGGGAAGTAATGTGTGAACCTGGAATTTAATTACCACAGAGTTTACAGTGGCCATTGGCAACAAAAAGTGGGTAATGCTAAGACTGGGGTCAGCCAAAGCAGAATTTGCCACATAACTAGGTGGAATAGCTTCTACCTCTTGACCAAAGGGAGAGTGGTAGTTATACAGTGTTACTGAAGGCAAAGCTCCCACATGAAGAAATGACAAATGATAAACAGGTTGTCAGTACCACACAATACCACACTAAACAAAGCACACATGATGCTCATAAAGTAACCTACTTAAACCTCAAAAGCCTCCTAAATGTATTGTAAGAAACAAATACCATTAGCAACCTCACAAACAGACAACATAGGTTGCACCAACCCTGAAACATACATTTAACAGTCTCACTGTCTCAGCTAAAAAGTCCATAAGATGAACCTCCACATAATCCAATATTCTAGTCATATGAGATTTCAAAGTGAGACACATTAATGTACCACTTATCAAGTTGTGCAAGGTGAGGGCCGTGGTCAGCTGTCTATCAGGTACCCCAAACTGTACCTACATTTGATAGTCCTGAGGGGTCTACTAATAGGAAAAACTTGGCTTGTTGGAAATAATATCCACCTTGGTGTTGACCATATAGTAATCAAATTAAATGAAGAGAGACATGATGGAGCTCTCAGAATGCATATCTGAGGGCGGCATGAACCTAGCTTTGAGCAGCTTTCTGCTATCATTAAAAATGATGCCACAGTATGAACCAAAGATTATTGTTGTCAGTAATTGGTTTAGCTTCTGGCATCATTCAAAGGGAGTACAACATATATCAGCCTGGGAGGAAATGATAGACAATCTTAACTGCTTTGCCAGGGATGGCCTGCACCTGTACCTCCAAGGCTTTCATATACTGGTTAAATTCTTGTCATAGTGCTCTTTTTAGGCAATGCCAGTCTTCTAAATCTTTCAAAATAATAAAATAGAATCTGGATAACATTAATATATTCATCCTCAATTCTATGAGCTTTAACAACAAAATCTACTATTTAGAGGGTGCTACCTACAAGCACTCTCTACCCTGGAAAGCATTGACATATATACATCTTACAGAGACTTTGTTCAAAACCAATGAAAGCACACCATCAGTGCAGAGTTTCAATGGCTATTATATGTTCAAGCCCACTTTACCAGATGAAGGCAATAAAGGTGGTGATGACTCTATGGAGTCCCTATGTATTAAGCCAAAGAAAATTCTCCTTGGAGACTTCCAATACTCCTTCATAAACTGGGAAACTTATACATATTTAAACATGCATGCCAAGAAATGTCTGGACTCCATCAATATAAACTCTCTGGACCACTTACTCTCCAACCAAGAATTATGAAATCCAGGATTTGTTTATTACTAATATGGGATAGCTTTGTCCTTTACCAACTGTAACTTCCTCCCTGGTCAAAACAGAACACAAATCAGTCACTTAAAATTGAAAGATACCCTACCTGGCTAAATTCAAAAGCCTTTTCCATCTTGGCAACCTCAGTACTTATGTGAAATCCTTTGCTGCCAAATTCTATGCCCATGCAAACAGTTGCATAGATGCAGCTGTCCCCTTCAGTAATAAATACAATGCCAAATTCAAAAATAAATTACTATGGTGAAACCTTGATGTAAGCAGGCTTTACAGGGAAAAAAACTCATTGCATGCAAAAATAAATTTAACTCTCAAGATGCCATAAACACTTTTGTCAAACTGAACAAGAAACTCCAGACCCTGATCAAATCAACTGAATCAGCTATGAACTAAAAATATCCACTCATATTTCCACAAAGCTTTCTTCAAACATATTAAAACTTCAGAAACAATGCCTAGCACTGTGTTGAGCTAATAGTAAATGAAATCACATAGTTGGACCTAGAGGACACTGTCAATCTACTTGCAGACAAATGTATCTTAAACTTTACCCACTCTCCCCTTTAATATTATAAAATCATAAACCTGATTGATTGATTTATCTATTTGTTGTCATTAGATTACTGGTAAATTTCAACTGGGGAGGTGCCCTTTTTTAGCAGAGGACCAGAGAGAAAAGCTCCAAAGCACTACAAAAATATTTTAAGAAAAATGAATTTACAATATTCAAAAATAATGCAAAAACATCTACAGTTTACATAATTAGCTTACATGACAATGATTTAATATTTAGAGAAATTTTAGCCAGGTTAGGGAAACTGAAGATAAGTTAGTATAATAAAACAGGAATGGCAATATGAAATGGGGAAAAAACATAATTATGCCTATTTAGTTAGAGAGTCAGGACAGAGAAATTGACTGTAGTTAGGAAGTGAGTGAAGAATCAAGAGTAAAGAGTGAAAGGTATGAACAGCTTCTTGCTCATATTTAGGGATATAGTTTATTCTGGGGTTAAGCAAGAAAAGAGACAAATTTTGGCTTGGAAGACTTTAAGAATGGTTTTAAAGGACTGGAGGGAGGGTATTGACCTGATGTATAGAGGTAAGGAGTTCCAGGCCTTAGCAACATGGTGTGAGTACAGACCATGCCCAGCAGATTAGATAGGTTTGTGGATAGAGAAGTTTTTGATCATCGGTTCATAATGATTGAGTGTGAATGCAGTTATTTAGAATGGTATTTAGTGCAGGACAAGTAGATAGATGCTGGATAATTTTATAGGTGGTAAAAATCTGCATATTTGTTAGCTGATGGGGTAGTCCTAACTAATTTAGAAGTTTCAGTGCTATATAGTGGTGGGTTCTGAAAGGGATATTTGCTGCACATTTATCCAGTTTATTATAGCATTGTTCAAGTTTTGCTTTATGTGATGCCTGTGGGTTAGTAAGGGAGGGTGTGCCAAAAGGTGGTGAGAGGAGGTAAGTAGTGGCAAGTGTAGTTTTAGTAGCATTGGTGAGAAAGTTTTTGGCTCTATAAAGAATCCCTATTTTTTGGTGAGTTTTTTAATTCAGCTTTATATATGCAGGTCAGATTTAAGATTATTATCCATCATTACCTTTAAAGATTCACTATGAAAAGTGACTTCAATGGTTGTAATATTAAGAGGGAAGATTTTAAATTGTATTTTTTCATGAGAGAGGGATGTGGTTAAAAAAGAAGTTTTTTTTTTTTCAGGGGCTGAGCATTAGTTGTGTTACAAAACCATATGACTATGATGATGACTGAAGCACGGTACTTTAATTTTAACCTATCATCAATGCTCATGGTCCATACCTCTCAACCGTGTCAAATTCCTTGGTATGCACCAGTTTTGTGGGCAAACTAATGGGGTGTCATGAATTTCTGAGTGGCTTACTTCTATTCCAATTTTTTTTCCATTTTTTTTTTTAATTTTTATTTACAGGTTTAAATAATATCTGACGTCATCATGCATCACCAGCTTATCCTGCAATGTCATCAATGTGCTGGTGCGTGCGTGATGACATCAACTTCATAAGAGAACTGCCTGTTGTTGGACTCATTCAGAGACTCTCGGACTGAATCAGTAGTTTTTTGGATTGTTTGTAGTTGTGTTGTGTTTGCTTTGGGATTTCCATGGGAAGAGAAATTAGTATACAAGTGAAGTCTGTCACCAATGCAGGGTTGGGTACTAGGATACAATTATGTTTTGGGATATCTACGAGAGGAGAAATTAATACACAAATAAAGTATGTCACCAGTCAACATCATTCTTTAGCAATGTGTGTGAATCTGGACATATTTTGGAGTGTCTTCAGCCCATTACCTGGCGAGTTGCATACAGTTTATTTTAGTGTACGTCGCTGTGTTCTTCATTTTTTAACCTTAGCACTGACAAGAGACTGTAGATTACAAACAGTGCATCTTGTAACAATAAAATGAAGAATGGATCGCTGTCATTTTCATGTTGTCATCAACGCCCTCAGTATGCAGCAATTTTTTTTAACAATTCTAAGCACAGTCCTGGTCTGGAAGGTAGCTTTCTTATCCTTATTTAATAAGGTGCAGGAGTTGAAAACATTCAACTATTGTACAAAATAATATATTATTTCTGTTGTGTGTTGCAGATTCCTCGCTAGTCCTTCATATGTATTGGGATTTTTTTATTGTGGAGCTTTTCTCCGCAGGTCTCTGCTGAAACTGGGCTTTTTGCCCAGACAGATATTCCCGATAAACAAGTGTAAAATAAATAAAGATTAAGAGCAGCAGCGAGTGAGCAGGCAGACTCAGACTGGAGCTGTACTATGTGTGCACTGTGTACAATTTTATTTAAGTTAATTTAGTTAAGTTAACTTCTGCAGAAGGAAAATCATTCAGGCCCAGCACCCGCCCACCTGTGTCCACATTACACAGTGGAATCCACAATCCATTCCATTCCTACAGGATGAGAAGATATACTTTCCTGACGTCCTCCAGGTAAGTAAAAGAACAATAAAAAAAACTGCATATCACAAATTAATGATTCTACTAACTCTGCATCTGCCGCACTGTGTCTCTGTGATGATCGTATTAAGCTAGCTGCTGCAGTTTATCTCCTTACAGTAAAAAATTCATTCTGTTTTGTGCTGAGTACTTATCAGAGTCCATAAAGGAAGTGATTATTTATCCTCCTGGATCAATGTTCTCAGTTCTTGTACTTTTACACTGCTGTTCTTGAATTACGTTTAAGCAACTAAAAAATATACTTAAACTATGCAGTTTGTGGCAGGTGCAGCAGTAAAACAGATCATTCCTTTAGCACTGTGCTGCAGGAATTTTGATTTAGTTCCTTTTATTTAAAAACTGAAACACAGTTAATGTTTCAAACAGGAAGATGATTTAATTTTCTTTGACTTGTGGTGGTGGGTTTCGGTTGGACTGTGAGCAATGAAGCACTCAGCCATGAAATGCACCATCGTCGTCATTTCTAATTTTCATCATTTTCACTGGGTACACTCCAGCAATTTAAATACGCTGTATAGTTTTGCAAGGTTGCTTGTGGTCTGGATGTGCTCTTATTTGTTACTGCTGATAAATTAATGATTGCAGTGCTAGAAAAATTCAGTTAAAATAAGGTACAGTCATGAACAGCAGTCTATCCATTCACTCTAACTTAACTTCATAAAACTCAAAACTATTAAACAATCTTTTTATGTTTAATCTAGCAAATATAATGTTCATGTTACAGTTCAAATTTAGTTTATCAGGACTTCAGAGTTCATATAATCTGACATGCTGAAAGGCAGATATCAAGTATGAAGATGAAGTGTAGAAATATTATATATATATAAGCATTTACAACTATTTTTATGAAAACATTGAGATGCCCTTATCATCTTCCACATGAAAAGTTGAAATATCTATTCCCAATTAGCTGATAACATTATTATCAGCGAGTTGTTTCCTTTTTACTTTCCCTGGAACAGATATTTAAATTAAATTCATTCTTATTCCAAATAAGCATTTAAAAGCCATAAATCTTCAAGTGACTTTTTCAAGTTAACCCTTGAACCTCATCCTTCTCTTTCCAAATTTCAGGAATAAAATTGTTTATGACATAGTTGAGCATTATAAGTAATTAAGCATGCATAGCTTAAAAGTATTGCTGAATAATTTTTATACTTCATTTCAATCATCATGACCAGATAAGCAGTATAGAAGTACTGATATGTTTTGTTCAGTTAAGAAACCTCAATTTCAATATAGATAGATGGATAGATCGACAGACAGATAAATACACAGATAGATAAATAGATAGATAGATAGATAGATAGATAGATAGATAGATAGATAGATAGATGGATAAATCGATAGACAGATAAATACATAGATAGATAGATATATAGATACACAGATAGATAAATACACAGATAGATAAATAGACATAGATAGATAGATAGATAGACAGACATAGATAGATAGATAGATAGATAGATAGATAGATAGATAGATAGATAGATAGATAGATATTCTAATATTTTGTGGGGGTGAAAAAAGCTCCTGTTAAATAAACAGTTTACAGAACAGTAAAGATATACATAGAATTTGGCATGTTATGATAAATTCATTCAATGTCTGGGAAGTGAAACTGTGTGAGAACAATAAGCACCAAAGAATGTACTACTGTTAGTATACCCATCTAAAGCAGTTAGGTTTAATGTACTTAGGTTACAATGCAGAATCAATGAACTTTAAACCAACACATTCATTTGACTGTTTACACAAATTATATTTATTTTAATTTTCTATGAGTGTAGCAGTTCATTTTATTTTTATAAAATCAATTTTTCTTTTACTTTTATACAAGTTCAAAGTTTTATACAAGTTCAGATGTTAATATAAATGAGTTCAGAATGTTAATATAAATAAAACTGTTTTGTTCTCGTTATATTTTGTGTTAATATTAGTGTAACACAGTTAATTTTAGTTTTGCACAAGTTCAAAGTCTGATACAGGTACAGGTCAAATATTAATACAAATAAAACACCATTGCTCTGTTTATATTTTGTGTTTAATATTTTGTCTGTTCTACAATTTGTATTTAAAAGATGGTATCCCACAATTCTACTGGAGTGGGTGGGTCACATAACTATGCATGTAAATTTTATGTTAATCAGTGTACAGATTTTTGGCCAATAGTACCTATTTTTCATGGGCCTTTGTCCAGATTTTTGATGATTCCAGGTTGAGAGGTATGTCATGGTCATGTAATGTGCTGCAGATGCAAATTGTAAATGATTCCTCATTAAAATAAGTGGGAGGGAAAAGAACCTGTAATCAATGGACTGTAGCAAGTACAAGCATCACTTTCTTGTTCATGGGGTTAAGATTTAATCAAATTAACCACTAAAAATTCAGTGAAACAGGAACCAGCTAAGGAAAGACAAACATATTTTAAAATGTTTAATCAAAATGTTAAATGCTTTTGCCCTCAAACACACACGACATCATCAGAATCATCTAGTTGGTCTTTCCTTGGCTGGTTCCTGTTTCACTGCACTTTTTGTGTTACTTTTTGTGGAATACTGTCTTGGATTTTGAGTTATTCAGTCAAATTAAGGATGTGTATTAGAAAACTGCCTCTAAGCTGTCTTCTACAATAGCAAAATTCTGAATTTGTGCCTAAGGGAAGGAGAGATATAGCTGAACATCATCATCATCATCATCATAACTGTAACACTGCAACACTGTTAACTAATACCTCATCCATATATAACTTCTCATTTTGACAGAATATGCAAAAGTGCAACATTGGTGCCACCATAGAGCCCAAAGAAATTCCACAAGTCACCAGGGTTTACCTTGATGATTTAGTGATAGAAATCACCCACTGAATGAGACCTGAATGGAAATAGACAATCTTTTCTCAAGTACTGTGGACATTAAACCACAGTAACCTACTGTAGTAGTGACTCACAATTAGATTCCATGGCTGCAATGTGAAATGCCACAGACAGGCCAAGGAGGACCAAAATGGAATATAATTGTTGATCTCTTAACATAAAGAGATCATTAACCACACAATGATAATAGTCACCATAAGGAGATCACTTGCCACACTAGTGACAGCAGTCTCAATACTGTGCTATGATTTAAAACCAGACTTAGTATTCACAAGGTAACATGATGTTAAATATGAAATAGTTTGTACAGTAAACACTTTCTCAATAATCCTATTGGCAAATGGAAGGTTAGAGACTAGGGGGTAAGTTTTCAGGTGGACTTAATTCATGAATGATTTATCAAGAATGGGGTATCACACCCTGTTTCAATATGGAAGGAAAAAAAGGTTGATAATGTTACACTGGATGTCATTTGCCCAATCACAAAGCCCCCTGCATATCCAAGTGGGGGATCCCAACCCATGTGACAAATCTATCTACTTCTCTCACTCAGAGAGAGAGAGAGAAATAGAGGGAGGGAGAGAGACAGATATCAAATCTGTGGTCAGACAACATAGAGGAAAACAGCATATTCTACATTATTTGAAAGGGTCTTTCAACACAATGTCATCTAGACCAACCGTAGTTGATTAGCTGACCAATTCTTGAAAAAAAAGCTTCTTTCATTGAAAAACAGACAGTCAGGAATTATAACAGAACACAAAGACTTGAGCCAAAACTTAATCAGCCAGGAGGACATTGAGTCCAGATAGAAAGAGCTGCTCATATTTTATAGATGATTATATATCCCAATGGAATTTCTTTGTGAAAACGCAAGTAGACCCAATGTGAACTTTTTTATTCTTCACTCTAAATTAACTATGATTTCATAAGATAGCCACCTTTCATGTACTTCTCTTATTCAGGCTGGGGCAATACTAAAAGAACAAATAGAACATAGTAACATATTTTAACCTATTGCTTTCAGATGTATATAAATGGCATCACCCCTACCCCACCAAAAATAAATAAATAAATAACCCCCTGTATACATGCCTGATGCTTGATTCTGTGGAAAGTAAAAAAAATGGATTCCAGCTGATTACTCCTACACAGTTCACTGCCACTACATGGGTGACGGTGTTCTTCTTGATTCTGAGGAAAGTGAAACAATAATGATCACAGAAATTTATTCCGGCTAATTGCTCCTACACAGTACAGTGCCTCTACATGGGCTATAGTTTTCATATTTGCACACCTCTGAGGTTGGTATGAAAAAGTAAAGACAGTAATGACCTCAATATCCTCAGTCCCAACACAAACTTTAGTAACCTTCTTTACAAACTTCTGTGCTACTTTATGAAAGTTAAAAAAGAAATAATGATCACACTATCCCTAGCAATAGCCTTAGCAACTTTCTGTGTACATCTCTAAAGTTTGATTGTGAGGAAAATTAAAGATATAACAACCATATCATCCTCAGGCTTCCTCTCACAAAAGTTACATCAATCTTTTGTGCATACCTTTGAGAAGGTCCAGTTTTACAACTGGTGTGATTGAGGGCAGACACAACCTTTAATTCTACACCAATATCTATTTATACAGTCTGCCAATCTGGAGTGTTTAGTCTGCCAAGCATCTAGAAATTTTAAGACTCTAAAAGTACTGTAATACATTATATGTCTTAAGTTTGAAAGATAAAATGACTAGTTAACTGCATTTTCTATGCTATACAGAACAGTTATGTATGCACCCAGCATTATTATGTGTGTCTAGAGGTGAAAATCAATCAGTGATATGTTTCACACACACACACACACACACACACACACACACACACACACACACACACACACACACACACACACACACACACAGACACACACATGCATGTGCATGCACATGCACACATGATGCATACTCACCTTCAAGGTAAGGTTCATCTATGGCATATCTTTGTAGTGCTGAAGGGAACCAGAACACATAGATAAACCCATACAGAGACAGAAAGGGTATACAGACTCCAGACAGAAAAAGCCACAACCAAAAACTCAACCAGAGCAAAGCACTGTGAAGTGGCAGTAGTCCACTGTGACAATGAACATGTGCTTTCACATACACCCTGCTCCTGATAAACCACCAAATATAACACCCAATATGTGTCAGGCTGATATTCATGATGTTCATGATGGTAAGTGAAAGAAATTACAATCAACTTGTTATTCTTAAATATGCTTTAACCACCACTAAACAAAAATAATATCAATGTTGATGCTTGTGATTGAAGGACTTTATGGTTTACTTGTTATTCTTAGATATAACAGTCCCCTGCACCCCTATACACAAGCATATGCCAGAGCAATACAAGATCTACACTGATTTCAGAAAATAAAGTGCATTGTTTGGCATTGCTCATGGTGCACCAGAGCAGTGAATGTTGTTTAACAGTGTTCATAGTTGTCTATGCACCCACAAATTAAAACCAATTTACTATGTACACCTCAGATGTCGGACTGTGGTTAAAAATAACACTAAAGTAACAAATAATTCAGTTTTGATTTACACAGACACCTAGTAATTACAGTAAACTATTCTATCTTACTTCATGCAAATGGACACTTATCCTTCAAAGACAGACTAGTGACTGTTTAAAAAGATTAAGGAAAATGAGCATTTAATTTCATCCATAGAGAGACTCCACCCCACCTTAGCCCAACAGTTATAGCCATTTCTGTGAACACTTCAGATGCGGAATTGTGATAAGAATGATGGCTGTGTAATGTATTTCATCTAAGTTCCAAACAGCAGATGCATGCTCCAGATGCATGCTCCAAGTTATTTCATAGAAGTCTTATTATTCATTCAAATCCTAAATAACTGGCAATCAGTAGCAGTTCATTGTTTTCATCCACAGATGGACACAGAAAATCTCAAATGTCCAACTCTCATAAAAATAAGAATCAGAAAGTAATGAATTCAACTAATGCCAACACAACCTTCTGCCTCCAGAATGTGGTTACTACACCTTACAATGTGGGACAAATTGATACAATGTTGAAAACTTGCTATCAGCTTTACCTAGGAAGTTTACAACATGGCTAATAACTGTTTCATCCAGTATTCAAAAAGTTATTTTGCTGAGTTAATCTGATTCCGTATTATTTACTGAAGATAATGAGAAAAAATCTCATTCATCTAATCCTCACAATATCATTGTTAAAGATTCATAGGCAAAGCCAAAAATAATGGGGGACAAATTGTCCAAATCACAGATGATTTTTAACTATCACTTTACTTCAGTTAAAATGGTAATATTACAGCAGGTTTTCCTACAAGATGTATTTTCTGAACAATGAGGAGAATGGAACTCTAATGACTGGCATTACAGGCTGACTGTAATCCTCAGTGATTTGCCAGAAAATCAACAATTTTATGAGGTACAGAGCAAACACTGTAGCAAAATCAGGGACATTCTGCAAAAATCAAGGACAGTTGAAAGATATGCAGTCCTCTTTGACAAGGTATTGTTCCTCGTTTCCTGAATTAAGATGATGATATATAAAGCTGTTGTTGAACATGGAAAACTGCAGACACAGATAATTGAAAATGAGCTGATTGAATGTACCAGTTGTTATTCTGTGAAAGACTATCATACAATGGGGATGAGGGAATTTGCTCTTTCTCCACTGTAGTGCAATCTCAGAGTTGGTATTTAATTGGCAGGTAGTGCAGGGAGCATAGTTCCCCACATGTAGGTGCAGGGGGCTTACCCCTGAAAAAAATCAAGATTTTTTTGTTTGTTTTTTTCACTTGTCTGCTGAAGGACAAGTTATGCATGATCAGTTGACATTCAATGGACGTTACTTTTTCGATGAGTTGTCCAACATATATATACCTCAAGCAACACATAGCCCTTCTAAACCCACACCACCAACACCCACATATAGCAACACTAAATCCACATATGCAGAGGCCCTTAACTGTAACCTGCCCAAGCAACAAGGACCTCTGAAGCTGAAAGGCAAACAAACACCAATCACAACCAAAGTGTCACATAGTTCACAACACCAGTGTGCCACCCAGCAACAGCCCCTAAGGCAAGACAACGTACCTAACACTTTAGTCATAGGTGACTCTATAGTCTGGCACACTGATGTCCCACTCACCAGGTTGAAAAAGGAGAAAATTACAGTCAGCTGCCTGTCGGGTGCCAGGATCCACCATATAACGCATGTACTTAAGTCACTCCACAACAAGTACAAGTATGACTCTGTCATTGTCCATGTTGGAGTGAATGACTTGAGACGTACCTCCCTTGACTACATGAAAACAGACATGGAAGAGCTCTCGGATCATGTGGCCCAGGCAGGTATGACCCTAGCCCTGAGTAGCATACCACCTTCGCCCACAATGATACCACAATATAAGGACAAAATGATTGATTTCAACAATTGGCTAAGCTTCTGGTGTCATTCAAAGGGGATCCAGTATCTGTCTGTCTAGGATGACATGATTGACAGACCACGATGCTTTGCCAGAGATAGTCTGCACCTGTCACCCCTGGGATTCAGGTTACTGGCTAAGGCTCTTGCCACCACTATAGTGCCTGTTTTAGGCAAAGTTCAAAGGACAAAACCACCACCGTAAAAGGTACAAGCATGCAAAATCTGAGGATAATGTTACTCAATGCTAGAAGTCTAAACCTCAAAATGCACTCTCTCGAGGCACTCCTAAAAATGGAGAACATCGATATCTGTGCAGTAACTGAGACCTAGTTCAAGGCTCCAGAGAGCACCCCTGCAATACCAGGCTACAACTCTTACCACACTTTTTGGCCACCAAACCAGGACCGAAACGCTAAGGTGGAGGAGTGTCAATATTCACCAAGGATATTCACACCACCAGGCTAGTTGCCCAACACAATGCGTTTGAAATTCTCCAGGTGCAACTAACACTAGGTAAGACAGCAATCCAAATTGTAGCTTGCTACAGATGCCCCAACATACCCAAGATTCTCACTACACCTTTCTAAACATACTGGAAAATATTAAGATAGAACCAAACACCCTAATACTGGGTGATTTTAACTACCCTGCCATTAATTGGAAAAACTACTCATGTACAAACACCTTTGCCCAATGGTTCTTGGAATTCATAAATTCCAACACCCTGGATCAACTAATCCATAGTCCCACCAGGGGCTACAATATCCTAGACTTGGTCATAACCAACATGGGAAATGGATGCTCCACACCTATGGTCACCCCCTCATTAGTCAGGTCTGACCATAAGCTAGTCACCCTTAACATCCACATCCCACCCCCCAGTAAGGAAACCTCCATAAAAATCTTCTCCAAAGCAAACTTCATGCTACTCAAGTCAGAAGTGACAAATGTCATGACACCCATGCAGACAGGAACTGAAAGTTCAACTGCTGAATCCTACACTAAGGCACTGTACGAGCACATCCACTCATGCATGAATCGTGCCATCCCAAATAGAACCAAGATGCTCTCATCCAGAAAAAGGAAGCCAATCTGGTGGTCCCCTGCCATAAACAAACTTTACAACAAAAGGAAAAAACTGTTGCAAAAAAGAGGAAAATCCCAGGATGCAAAAAACTCCCTTACCAGCTTCAGTAAGAAACTGAGATCCCTCATAAAATGCTCCAAAACTAATTATGAAAATAAAATTGCCAAAGATTCTAAAGACAACCACAAGGCATTCTATAACTATGTCAAGAATCTAAATGGCAATGCTCAGATCTGCTCTGAGCTAAAACAGAATGGCATTAAATATACTGATCCCAAGGATATTGCCAATATCCTGGCAGATCAATTCAGTGCCAACTTCATAGGTTCATAGGTTCATACTAGGCTATTTGCCCTGGGGCATTTATAAGCCTAGCCCGATTGTGTTTGGCTTACGCCACCCCTTGATTTGAGTATACTGTGTCCTTTTTAAAGTTTAGTTTACTGTGCCTCTGTCTAATAGTGACACGGAAGTAATCCCCGGGACAAACCTATGATCCCCCATCCACTCATCAAGATTCTTCTTGAAGAGAGTCAGTGAGGTGCTCTGCCTAACATGAATTGGAATTCTATTCCAGAGCAAAGGGAGCCTCTGGGTTATGAATCTGTCCCTCCAGCATGTTCTATTTATTTCTGTGCTGAGGTTCAAGTCCCTCGAGCATGTGGCTCTAAGGGATTTAGATTTACTGAGGTGGAGCATGTCCATTAATTCTGCGTTGGACATAGCTTTATATGTCAGGCATAGATCACCTCGAAGTAGGCGGTATGCAACTGAGTAGAGCTGGAGTTTTTTTAACCGAGCAGCATATGGCATCTGTTTGAGTCCCTTGATCCTCCTGGTGAGGTACTTTTGGGGTCTTTCTAATTGCTGCAGGTGTCAGGCAAGGTACATCCCAAAGGGGGCATTGTATTCTATGATGGGTCTGATGAGGGATGAATAAAGGGGCACGATTACCTCTCTTGATCTAGATGTGAATCCTTTCATGATGAGGTGGGCTATGTAGAAGGTCTTTCTAACAACTTTGGTAATGTGGTTGTCAAAGGAGAGATTGCTATCAACTTGGGTCCCCAGATCCCTAATTACTTTCTCTGTACTTAATGGGTTACCACATATGTGGTAATTTGTGGGTACATTGTTTTTGCCAAAGGGTATGACTATACACTTTTTGGCATTTAGCTTTAGACCATGGCTCTGGCACCAGTTATCCGTCTCTGCGAGACCTTTTTGAAGGATGCTTGTGTCAGCTGGAGAGTCAATTATGGCACCCAGTTTGCAGTCTGCGAACTTGGTGAGCATAGTCCTCCCACATTGGCCTGTACCTCAGAAAAGTAAATACTGAACAAGAGAGGTCCCAGGACAGAACCTTGTGGGATGCCACTTGTGACCGGTTTTGAGTCTGACATGGCTCCAGCAACTCTGACTCTGTGGGTTCTGTCTTTGAGCCAGTTTGTGACCCATCTTGTGACATAGGGGTTTATATTTAGGTTGGATAGCTTATCTATGATGCCCGAGTGGGGTATTGTGTCAAATGCCTTTGCGAGGTCCAGATAGGCTGTGTGGACTACCTTCCCTTCATCTATGGCCTTGGTGACTGTTTCAAAGAAGTCGACCAGGTTCAAAAGGCAGGGTCTGCCCTTGACGAAGCCAAATTGGATAGGATCTAGTGTCTGTAGGTCCCCAATGTCTTTGTTTATGAGTTCCATGATGATCCTCTCCATAGCCTTGCAGACTAGGCTAGTCAGGCTTATGGGGCAATAGTTTCCAGGGTCCGCAGAAGCTCCACCTTTGTGGAGTGGGACCACTGTTGCTGTACACCATTCTTTGGGCACATATCCTGTAGTGAGGCTGAGATTGTACAGCAGTTTTACTTGAGGGATTAGTTCTTCTCGGATTTCATGTAAGATGCAACCTGGGACACCATCTGGTCCCATGGAAGCAGTGTTTTTTGCTTTGGAGAGGGCAGCCTTCACCTGAGCATCAGAGATGTTTGGGAGGATGCACTCTGCCAGGATAGATACTTGCTCTTTTGGGGGGGGGGTTTGCACTGAACCTGTCTGCCAGGATACTGGCGATGTCTGTGGGTTCAGTGTATTTTTTGTCACTTAGAATCAACTCAGAACAAGTCTGGGAGTTGCATCCCAGGTTCCTAACATAACTGAAAAAAGCCTTATGATTGTGTTTAGTGTCCTGTGCAATTTTTCTCTCGAAGTTGGCCTTGGAGGATTTTATGAGGGATCGTAATTTTTTGCTAGTACTGATCAGAGATGCCTTTCCTTTTAGGGATTTTGCTCTATCATGTAGTAGCTTCCTCCTTCTGTTGTACAGTTTATTTATGGCTGGGGTCCACCAGACTGGATGCCTGCCTTTGGATGATTGGGTCTTGATTATGTTTGGGATAGCATGATCCATGCATTCCTGGAGATGTCCGTAGAATGCGTTTATATAGGATTCTGCAGTTTGGGCCATAGTTTCCACTGGCCCTGGGGCCTTGAAGGATTTCACTTCGGTTTTGAGAAGTGTGAAGTTCGCTTTTGAGAAGTTTTTCACTGTGGTTTTCTGGGCTGGGGGTGGGGTCGGGATGTGGATATCCAGTGAAATTAATTTATGGTCTGATCTTACCAATGAGGGATATACTTCTGGTATGGAGCATAGAGTCCCCATGTTGGTAATGATCAGGTCTAGTATATTTTCCCCTCTTGTGGGAGTCGTGACTAGTTGTTCCATAGCATTTGAGTTTATAAATTCCAGGAACCTTTTACCCCCTCTCACCCCCTAAATGGCCCATCTCAATACCGGAAGATTGCCAAATTCCAATAATAATGGCCACACAGGAAAAAAAACACACTCTCCAAAGCTAAGAATACAGCATCCATAGGAACAGATGACATCCCAGGCTGTGTACTACATG
Source organism: Protopterus annectens (assembly GCF_019279795.1). NCBI lineage: Eukaryota > Metazoa > Chordata > Ceratodontiformes > Protopteridae > Protopterus > Protopterus annectens. Next base: position 514,313,604 of record NC_056728.1, on the reverse strand, counting down.
AACTACAATATGAACTGGCACCTCACCTAAGTGTCATGTTTAATCATAGCCTCACCATAGGTTTCGTGCCCACTGAGTGGCGCAGAGCTACAGTTATCCCACTCCACAAGGGGGGGATCCACCTTGAATCCCAGAAACTACCATCCCATCAGTCTGACGAGCCTTATCTGCAAGGCCATGGAGCATATTATCATGGAACTTATAAACAAAGACATTGGCAATCTTCAAACACTGGACCCCACCCAGTTTGGGTTCATGAAGGGCCAATCTTGTCTCCTAAACCTGATTGACTTCTTCGAATCAGTCTCCAGAGCCATGGACAAGGGTAAGGTGGTCCACACAGCCTGTCTAGACCTTGCCAAGGTCTTTGACACCATCCCCCACTCTGGAAGCATAGATAAACTTACTAAGCTGAGCATTAATCCCTACGTCACCCAATGGGTTGCTAACTGCTTACTGATAGAACCCACACTGTAAAAGTAGCCAACTCCAAATCCAGCTCCAGATAAGTGATAAGTGGAATACCTCAGGGTTCAGTCCTTGGACCGCTCTTGTTTGGCATCTACTTCTCTGAAGTACAGGCCAACACTAAGGGACTCTGGCTAACAAAGTTCGCAGATGACTGCAAACTGGGAGCCATTATTGAATCCCCAAATGATGTGGTTACTCTGCAAAAGGGCCTTACAAAAACAGATGCTTAGTGCCAGAATCATGGGCTCAAGCTCAATGCCAAGAAATGTATAGTTATCCCCTTTAGGAAAAAACATGTACCCGTGAATTACCATATAGGTGACAGTACACTAAACACCGAAAGTGTGATAAGAGACTTAGGGACAGTGGTCTCACCTTCGATAACCACATTGCCACAACAGTCAGGAAATCCTTCTATGTGGCACACCTCATCACTAAGGGCTTTTCATCCAGAAAAAAGGAGGTTATTGTCCCACTGTACTCATCCCTCATTAGACCCATTATAGAATACAACACCCCGTTTGGTATGTACCTCTCAAGACATCTGCTACAACTGGAAAGGCCGCAGAAATTCCTCACTAAAAGAATCACAGGCCTAAAGCAGATGCCCTACGCTGACCGCCTTAAACAACTCCAGCTATACTCTGTCACATATCGTCTACTCAGAGGCGATCTCTGCTTAACATACAAGGCCATGTCAAACCCAGAGCTGTTGGACATGCTACACTTCCCAATCCCTCAGAGCCACACGCTCCAGGGATCTAAACCTTGTCATCATAATAAACAAACATACTGGAGGGATAGGTTCCTGACCCAGAGACTCCCCAGACTCTGGAATAGATTGCCCATACATGTCAAGCAGAGTGCCTCTTTGGCCCTTTTCAAAAGGAACCTTGACGATTGGATGGGAGAAAGGAAATTCACCAACGGGATCACATCAGTTGCCCTGCTAGACAGGGGTCCAAGTAAGTAAATAGTGTGGCTAGAAATAGCCAGGGAATTGTTATGGCTAGGCTTGTATGGGCCCTAGGGCTGATAGTCTAGTACCAACCTATGAACCTATATATATATATATATATATATATATATATATATATATATATATATATATATGTATATATATATAGGTCCACTTCTTAATTTCGAAATTTCATAATCTTGAGATCCATAAAATCGAAGCCAGAAGCTCAAGATTATGAAATCTCGAAACTAACAAATGAAATAAAAAAATATATAAAGCCATGCTTTTGCAGGGAGGCAAGCATCCCTGCATCCACCCCATACCCCCTGCAACTTAAATATACTAACTCCAAGATTACCATGCATTGAAGAGAACGGTAATGTTCCTATTCCGCACTATATGGCTATGTACATTACCGTTCTCTTTACTGTACAGTGATCTCAGAGTAAGCATATTTAGGTTGCAGGGGGCATGGTAGGTGCAGGTGGGCTTGCCCCACTACAGAAACATTGTTGCACCAGTTGTCATGTTTTTTTTTTTTTTTAATTTTTTAATTTTAAGATTTCACAACCTCGAGATTATGGGTTCGGTATTATGAATTTCGAGATTGTGATCTTTCAAAATTAAGAAGTGGACCTATATATATATATATATATATATATATATATATATATATTTGTGGATATGTACGTATTTATATACATGTATATTTACAGATACACAAACCGACACACATACACTCACAAATACATACAAACAATGGCAGCTATAATAATATTTCACTTCTTTCCTGTCCCACAAATACATTGTAATTCCTCCATTCCACGTGCACTTCTACACACACACACACACACACACACACACACACACACACACACACACACACACACACACACACACACTCTTAATTGCTTTCACTCATGGCTCACCTGCACCACCCTAAAAAATCCACTTCCTGTGCATAATTTTGTTGTATAATTATCAGAAAGTAAAAGACTCAATGGCTAACTCTACCTGCTGCCCAAGACACTTATCACTACTTCCTCCAGTAGCCACCTTCTATGTATTCATTTTAACACACAAACAACACACACACACACACACACACACACACACACACACACACACACACACACACACACACACACTTTGCCTACCCTGTAGTAATCTCTATCTTATTGAAAAAAGTGAAATAAATAATGGCTACATTTATGTATTTTAACACGTTGCTGTCAATCACTGCCATGTTCATCCATACCTCTCAACCATAGCTCTGAACTTCTCGCCTACAGAATTAGTAGCAAATATAGAAATAATCAGGCAGAAGTGCTCCAGATCCGTGACCTTTTTAAAATAATATTAAATTGAAAAGTTGACTGAATGACAGAATGTGAATTAACATTTTCTGTAGTGAAAGAAATCTATAACTGTAATGGTTGTCATTATTTATTAAATTTAATCCACTGTCTTTTCTCTCCCTCAGTCAGCAGTTTTAGGAGTAATTAGGATGGACAGACCAAAATCAGGGACAGCTGAAAGGTATGTTCTCATCTGGCAGTAGGATTTGCAGAACATCTATGATTTTGCTTCATATTTTTGCCCTGTCCCTCATAATGTTTTTGATTTTGCTGGCAACGTATTGAGAATTCCATTCAGTCAGTAATGTTAGACATTATTTATTTATTTATAGTGACAGTGAAAGGAAGGAAAAGGTCCATCAGAGTATGTTTATATTAACAAGTGAATTTCAGGCAGTTCTCAGAAAAAAATAATAGTTACATTTCTCAGAAAAAAAGAAACAATTACAAGACAGGTATATACAGTAAAATATTCATATCAACAATTATAAGTCTATACAGTTCTGGTAGCTCTAAAACCTTGCATGAAATAAAAGGATTTATACTAAAGAATGGAAAATGTAAATAAGTTTTTTGCTCTTACATTTTGGTACAGAAAGGTTTATAAAGAGTTATGGAGATATAATGAATAAGTTAAACAATTATGTTTTAGGGGAGATTGTAGTATTGTATAGGTTCCTAAAGAGGTTAAAAAAATATAATCCATCCACAACCCTTTTTTTTTCCATTTTTGCACATGGGGTCAAGCTGTCACTTCAAACAGTGACAATAATCTAGAGGCAAGGTTTAAACCACCAAGTGGCTAGCCCTGCCACGGTAGTTCATCCACACCACACACTCGCATGCACACTCACACTTATGGCCAATTTAGAGTGTCCATTCCACCTACTGCATATCTTTGGAATGTGAGAGGAAACCACCCCATGCAGCACCCCGAGGAAGCCCAAGCAAAGTTATAAAACTATATAGGAGAGGAGATATTAGTACTGTACAGGAGTACAGTGGCAGTAGCATTTGAATGAGTAGGGCAGAGGATTATAGGTTCATAGGTTCATAGGTAGATACTAGGCTATCGGCCCAAGGCCCTATGTAAGCGTAGCCAACAAGATTTCCTGGCATACGCCACCCAATAAAGTTATTTTCCTGTGCCACTGTCGAGCAGAGACACAGAAGTGATCCCGGGGTGTATTTCCTATTTCTCATCCACTCATCAAGATTTTTCTTGAAGAGTACACATGATGAACTTTGCTTGACATAGATGGGTAGCCTGTTACAGAGTATGGGAAGTCTCTGATACAGGAATCTATCCCTCTAGCATGTCCTGTTTATTGTGGTGACAAGGTTTAGGTCCCTAGGGCATGTAGCTCAGAGGAGTTGGGATTTCTTTAGGTGTAGCATGTCTAACAGCTCTGGGTTTGACATAGCTTTATATGTTAGGCAGAGATCACCTCGGAGTGGGCGATATGTTATGGAGTAAAGCTGGAGTTTTTTGAGATGGTCAGTGTAGGGCATCTGTTTGAGGCCAGTAATCCTTTGTGAGGTACTTCTGTGGCCTTTCCAGCTGCTGCAGATGTCTTGTGAGGTACATTCCAAAAGGAGCATTGTACTCTATAATGGGTCCAATGAGTGTCGAGTAGAGAGGAACAATGACCTCTTTTTCCTGGATGAGAACCCTTTTATGATAAGGTGTGCCATGTAGAAGGACTTCCTGACTACTGTGGTGATGAGACTATCAAAGGAGAGACTACTGTCCCCCTGGGTCCCAAGGTCTCCCATCACACATTCGGTGTTAAGTAGATTGCTGCATATGTGGTAGTTCATGGGTACAGAGTTTTTACCAAAGGGGATGACACTGCACTTTTTGGCATTGAGCTTGCGGGTATGGCTCTGACACCAGGCATCTGTCTCAGTGAGGCCCTTCTGTAGGATGTCCACATCATTTGGGGACTTGACTATGGCTCTTAGTTTGCAGTCATCTGTGAACTTCATTAGCCAGAGGCCTTCTGTGTTAGCCTGTACTTCAGAGAAGTAGATACCAAACAGGAGAGTTCCCAGGACGAAACCCTGTGGTACTCCATTTGTCACTGCTTTGAGGTCAGATTTGGAGTCTGCATCTTTTACAGTGTGGGTTCTGTCAGTGAGCCAGTTGGCAACCCATCTTGTGATGTAGGGATTTATACCTAGTTTAGTGAGTTTAGCTATAATTCCAGAATGGGGGATGGTGTTGAAAGCGTTGGCGAGGTCAAGATAGGCTGTGTGAACCACCTTACCCTCATCTACGGCTTTGGTGACTGCCTCAAAGAAGTCAATCAGGTTCAGGAGGGATGATTGCCCTTTCACAAACCCGAACTGGGTGGGATCCAGAGTTTGGAGGTTACCAAAGTCTTTGTTAATGAGTTCCATGATAATACGTTCCATGGCCTTGCAGACCAGGCTCGTCAGGCTAATAGGTCGATAGTTCCCGGGATCAGTGGTGGCTCCCCCTTTGTGGAGTGGGATAACTGTTGCTGTGCACCATTCAGTGGGCACAAAGCCTGATGCGAGGCTATTATTGAACATGGTGCTTAAGTGGGGAGCCATTTCATTCTGAAGTTCATGTAAAATGCAGCCTGGGATGTTGTCCGGTCCCATGGTTGCTGTGTTTTTGGCTTTAGAGAGTGCAGCTTTCACCTGCATAGTTGTGATTACAGGGACTCTGCATTCTTCCTGTATAGATACGGGCCCTTTAGGGGGTGAGTGGGGTAAAGTTAGCACTGAACCTATCACCCAGGATGTTGGCAATATGAGTTGGTTCTGTAATTTTTGTGCCATTGTGCTGTAACTCAGAGCAGATCTGAGTGTTTCCATCGAGATTCTTGACATAGCTATAGAATGTTTTGTGGTTGTCCTTAGAATTAGTGGCAATTTTGTTTTCGTAGCTAGCTTTGGAGGATCTTACAAGGGATCTCAGCTTCTTACTGAGTTTGACCAAGGAGGTCCTCACTCATAGAATTTTACTTTCTTTTGCAACAGTTTCTTCCTTCTGTTGTACAGTTTGTTTATGGCAGGGGACCACCAGATTGGCTTCCTTTTTTTAGAGGATAGCATCTTGGTTCTGTTTGGGATAGCATGATCCATGCACTCATGTAAGTGCTTATAGAGTGCATTTGTGTAGGATTCAGCAGTCATAACTGTATTGTCCATCTGCATGGGTATCATGAAGTTCACCACTTCTGTCTTAAGAAGCATGAAGTTGGCTTTGGAGAAATTTTTTACTGTGTTTTCCTTAATGGGGGATGGGGGCAGGATGTGGATATCAAGGGTGATTAGCTTACGGTCAGATCAGACCAATGAGGAGTTGACTTCAGGTGTGGAACACCGGTCACTCATGTTGGTAATGACTAGGTCTAGGATATTGTTGCCCCTGGTGGGGGTGTGGATAAGTTGATCCAGAGCATTGGAGTTTATGAATTCCATTAAACGTTGAGCTAAGGAGTTGGTACATGAGTAGTTTTCCCAGTTAATGGTGGGGTAGTTGAAGTCACCCATTATTAGGGTGTTTTGTTGAACCCTAATATTTTCCGGTACATCAAGAAAAGAGGAGTGGGAATCCTGGGGCATGGTGGGGGATCTGTAGCAAGCTACAATTTGGATTGCAGTTTTGCCCAGAGTTAGTTGCACTTGGATAACATCGGATGCATTATGCTGATCAACTAGCCTGGAGGTGTGGATATCCTTAATGAATATGGACACACCTCCGCCTTTGGTGTTTCGGTCCAGGTTACATGGCCGAAAAGTGTGGTATGAATTACAGCCTGGTAGTGCAGGGGTGCTGTCTGGCGCCTTGAACCAGGTCTCAGTCACTGCACAGATATCGATGTTCTCCATTTTAAGGAGTGCCTCGAGTGAGTGCATTTTTAGATTTAGACTTCTAGCATTGAGTAGCATTACCCTCAGTTTTTGCTTGCCTGTTCCTGCTATGGTGGTGAATTTGTCATTTGAACCTTGTCTAAAAAAGGCACTATAGGGGCAGCAAGAGCCTTAGCCAGTATCCAGAATCCCAGGGGCGACAGGTGCAGGCCATCTGTGGCAAAGCATCATGGTCTGTCGACCATATCATCCCAAGCAGACAGATACTGGATCCCCTTAGAATGACACCAGAAGCTTAGCCTATTGTTGAAGTCAATCATTTTGTCCTTGTACTGCAGTATCATTCTGGGCGATGGAAGAATGCTACTCAGAGCTAGGGTCATACCTGCCTGGGCTACAAGATTGGAGAGCTTTTCCATGTCTCTTTTCATGTAGTCCAGGGAGGTACATCTCAGGTCATTCGCACCAACATGGACAATGATGGAGTCATATTTGTACTTGTTGTGGAGTGACCTGAGTGCATGGGTTATGTGGCAGATCCTGGCACCCGACATGCAGCTAACAGTAACCTTCTCCTTGTTTAGCCTGATGAGTGGGACATCAGTGTTCCTGAATATTGCGTCACCTATGGCTAGTGTGTTGGGTATGTTGTTTTGCCTTATTGGCTGTGGTTGAGTGGAACATTGAGTCTGTGGGTTATGTGTCATTTGGGTTGTGTTGGGGGATGGAGGTTGCTTGTGTTTCTGCTTTGGAGGTCTCTGTTGCTCAGACAGATTATTATTGAGAACCTCCGCGAATGTTTTTGTGATACTATATGCGGATTTTGGTGGTGTAGGTTTAGTGAGACTATGTGATGAGTGTAGTGTGGTGCAAATGTTTAACTTCTCCTCATGACTGTCAAGTTCAGTCTTGGTTTGAGAGAGCTTTACCTCCAGTTTGCTAGATAAGTGCATCTCTCACAGGTTGTAGTGTTGGGTGGTAGGAGGAGAGGGTTAGCTGTGTACATGAGGCAATTTCTACATTGCCTCAAGATGCCCAGATTCATCAGATAGACAGGAGAGAATGCTGGGAGCTGACCCTTGGACATATCTGAATAAAAAACTATTTTCCTCTAGATAAGTGAGGAAAGTGAGTACAAGAGCTGTTTTTCTCTAAGCAAGTGAGAAAAGTAAGTACAAAAACTGTTTTCCTCTAGGTAATGAGGAAGGTTGAGTGCTATAGTAATTAGTAGCTTATTTAGTGCTTACAAGTTCTGGATAAGTGCTGAGCACGAATAAGCAAATTTAAGTGCTAAAACTAAGAATCTGTGTCTATATAGGTTGCTTGTTCTGGATTGGTACATCTAGAAGGTTTATAATGTAGGCATACAGGAAATGCATGAGAGGGGTAGAGTGATGTACAGGGGAAGTTAAAAAAGAGAAAAATGAAAAGTGGTGTTTAAGAGGGGGATAAAGAGGGGCATACTGATTCAAGTGCAGGAGGGAAAAAAGTAACAAGTAATACGAAATTTAGAGTAGAGACATAATGCTTCTTATAATTCAGAAAAATAGAGGTTGCAGCAAAATTTGTTATTCCATTATCTTCATAAGTAAATTACAATAATACTTAAATATTGTCCCATCCCCAACCCCAATGACTGTAAGGAAACAAAAATGAATCTCTTCTGTGGGCAGTCTGTATACTGCCACAGTTGTCCACATATTTGTCTGATGTCCTGACAGTATTGAAGAAAATTTCTAGAAGAGAAAAAAAATGCCCCTGAAGATCTAAAGCAGCTGGTCCTGCTTCTTGGTTAAGCACTGAGACTGTCAGAGCAACAGATCTCTGGTGTTAACCTCACATAATAAACAGACTTGTATTAGACATGTCCTACTACTATGCTAATTTGAGGGTTTGAATTGTTCATTCATTCTCTGGTTACCTGCATATACTGTAATCCTGATAGGGTGGGCAATCAAAATGAGCAAGTCTTTTTATTTTTCTTAATTTCTTAATTTAAGCAGCTGAAGTATTTGTGAATGTCAACCCCAAAGATATGGATGATTGATGGACCCCAATGACCATGGGCTTCACAGGTGCATCATGTCAGCTATGTTTCCAGAAAAAGAAAGCCATTGTAGAAAATTAGTAGCTTCATAAAACAAATATAATTGTTTTTAGAAATGAAACATGGCAGGCTTAGTGAAGTTTCGCACATTACATTTCTTACTTACATTCCTTAGAAGATAGATATATCATAGTTTTAACTGGTTTTCTCCTAAGATTAAAATAGAGTCTACCTGCCATTTCACTCTGCAGTGTCTAGAATCCTGCCCTATTACAATCTTCTGAGTATACATTTATTGGATTTATTGATTAGCAAATAACAACAAAAATCACTGCATCACACTGCTCAACAATAATTGGACCATTTCTCAGCTTTCCCAGAACATTCTCTGGTTAAGTGGTTTGCTCAGAGTTTCACAGTAGGCAAATGGAGGCTGAGAAATTCAAACAATGGACTACTGAAACAGCTCACCAAGAGCTCACAGCCATACTCCTCTCTGCTAACTGCCACACCAATTTCTGCTTTGTCCTGCAATCAAAGGGTACACTTTTCACCTAGAACAGCATTCCTGAAGAATTAGAAAACTTGAGCAACTCATATTCTTCAGTAAGTCTCTAAAACACACCTTGACAATGATGATAATGAATGTATCTGCTTTTATGATGATTGTTGCAAAATACTTTCTAATCTTCTTTCCCCTTTTGAGGATACTAGATATTGCTCTCTGTGCTAGCATGTCTTGCTGAAGTTTTGTAAATACTCATATAAAATGTAAATTGCCCTGTGTTATATATGCCAGCATGACTAGCTATCATTTTGTAAATTAGTATGTTTTATGATCATTACTTTGATTTGTGTAGGATGTTTGACTCAGTGTTCTTCTGGCTGACCAAATGTACATGTTATTTTAAAAAGAATTCTGAATGTAGGTTATGCCAGTCAGCTGACCTAGATGTGATGTCATTGTGTGCCAGAGCTGAAAGGAATAGAATCTCCCCAGCAGCTGTTTTGTTTACTTTCTAAAGTCTGACAGGAGAGAGTAGAATTCTCATAATAGCTTTCTGTGACTTTTAAAAAAATTCTGCTATAAAAGCAGGTGCAGAGTCATTTAAACTTTTCAGTTTGCAGTAGTTGTACAATAGTTGTTGTTTTCCATTTCAGTAGTTATCAATCCGAGTTTTCCAGAGCTGTTCAGCAGAAATAGTAAGAGTTGTTATTCCAGTAGCTGAGGACCAGACAGCAGCATGAAGAGTGGACATAAATGTTATATTTGCCTGGCTGAAGTAAGAGTATCATCTTGCCTTGCTGAGTAGATTAGATTAGACAGGGACAGTTAATCTTTAGACAGTTATGAAACTACAGTTAGATAGTTACATTTTTTTCTACAATCAGTGTGAAACCTGTCCTTCAGTGTTATTTTCATAATTTCTGTGTGTGAAACTCTGTGGTTTATTGGAATCAGTTATTCAGTGAATATATGTTTTAAATAATTTTATTTATTAATTATTTTACTACCCTTTATTGTAACTGGTTATTCAGAAAGTATTTTTAGTAACATGAGAGTGTTTATACTTATTGTGGTAAAACTAAGACCACTCCAAAAAGCCTTACTGCTTGGATTACATGCTACCCTTTATCTCAATATTTATATTATCCAATATAATTGAACAACAATTTTGAAGGTTATTGTGGTATTTGACTGGTGGTAGCCATTACCCGGTAATTTGGGAAAGAGGACATAGCAGATAAATCTGTGCCAGTTTTTCCCAAGAGTGTTTGTATGTGTGAATATCAAATATTTAAGAGTGAGTGTGTCAAATACATAGAACTGGGACATAGTGGTCTGCAGTGGTTAGTGTGAAGACTCATTTGGGGACCTGAAGTGAAGACTATAGTCTACTGCCTATTCCTGGTGTACTCTTAGGGGAAATGTGTTTTCATCCATGCCTTCAGTGACGGTCCCTTACCAGAGATAGTGGTGAGGATTGAGGCACCTTAGTTACTGCCCAGGGTTTAAGTGAGGTCACCACACCCCTCATAATGTGGATTCCATCCTTGACTTTCTGAATCTTACAGTACCAACATTTGGGTGGGGGTTATGTGCATTTAGTCTGCAAAATGTTGTACTGTATGAAGCTCAGCAATATTTATAACTTTCTGGACTGGATTCTGTAAAGCTTGTAGAATCCACCCCATGGTGTTGATATCAGCAAGAAACTTATGAATAGCACTGTAATATGTTAATGTATGACAAGAAACTCAGAATAATTCAGCACACAATGAAATATCACAGTATCATCAGTGCACTATTGAAATGCATAAGTAATCCATAATTAATAAGAAATGGTTGGCCAGTTACATAGTGCAATATCAAAGTTATGGAAAGATAGTCATAACTAAAGAATCTGACAATTGTATACAAATGTGTATATGTATATATATATATATATATATATATATATATATATATATATATATATATATATATACACACTACAATCTGTAACAGTAAGGTATGAAATATAACGGACTCCATTATAATAACAAAAAAAAATATTAAGAATGCTAAGTATCCCAATGTAAGCCACATGGCATTCGTAACATAAGTTTGTAGCAGTAGACACAGAAATGTCTCAGACAAGTATGACTATTTCCATATGTCATCCACTAACTTAAAATACATGTTTTAAAGCTTCAAGGTTATTTGCATTATATATATATATATATATATATATATATATATATATATATATATATATATTAATATATTTATATTGACATCACTCTTTATAGTAAACTCAGAAACAACTACAGATACCTCCATAATACACATATTATTAAAATATATCAGCTTGGACTTATGGATTTTGATAGAATCCATAAATTTTCTAATAAAAAAATATAAAGGCAAATGGAAATCATGGTCACATCACCACAGCTAGCATTTGCTAACAATGGGTTTATGTCTTGTCTGGGGAACACAAGTAATGCACACACCTAAGGAAAGTGGGAGATAGAAAAGAAGATGTGGAGTATGGGTGAAGAAGAGGGACACACAAAAAGGATGCTAGAAATGGAAACTATGAGGGAAAGTCAGAGGGGCACGGGCAATATTTTTTTCTGTGGGAATAGGACCCATTTTTTAAGAATAGAAGGAAAAGTAAACTTGGGGAAAGTGGAGGAAAAGTCAACACAGCACTTATACTCCTCAAACAGACATCACAACACCAGACAGACAAAGGCTATAAAAACAGTAAGGACAGTTAAGTTACACAAACAGCACTCAGCACAACACAGGCAATGGAAAGTTGACAAACAGGGAGGGGATGCATACCAGCCATGGTGAAATGCTGAAAAACATAGCTATCTATGCACTATCAAGTTACAACATGTTGCAAACTGTGTGGTAGTCATACCTGGATGTGTATGACCAATGGTAGATGTGTGTTCCGGGGTAATAAAGTAGGATCACAGTACACATTAGATAAATATACACACATCCAAATATTCCATCAGTAGTGCATGTGTAAACCAAGCAACATCACAGATGAGAATTACAGGTCTAAAAATGGTGGATAACCCCACCAGAGGACAGAACCAAACCTACAGCCATGCATGTGAAAGGAAAACAACCAAGCAAAGTGCCAAACAAAAGTACTGGAAAAGAGCAACAGACACTGTTACATACACAGGTAGGTGTATGCAACCCAAACAAAAGTATAGTGGAATGTGTGCATGTTACAAACATGCCATGTCAAAGGTAACATACAGGTGTAGATGTGTATGCATGTCTGTCAGTGGCATAAATGGAATATACATGAAATCAGTGTTGATGCACGTACATACACCAATGACAATATGTTCAAAAATGTAACAGTACAGAATAATAAATATAGAAGGCTGAGCATATGGATGTTAAAAAAAACTACACTGGGTAATAAACAAGTATAATGAGAATAAGGACATATTACAAGCATTAGCCAGCAACTTGTATGCACATGTCCAGCATTTTAAAATGCCCATACATGTGACACATGCTCACTGTGTCAAATTAATACATGTCAATGGTGAATAGTTTTTACAAAGGCAAACATACCTGGAAAAAAAAAATAGTGAATTATGAAGGTGGGAGGGAGGTGGGCAACCTGGGCTCACATCTTTGTAAAGCAGGACAAGGTAAGTTGAAACAATACAAATGGATGTGTACAGCACACAAGGTGATATAGAAGACACACAGAATACATTTAACCAAATGGAAAATGTATGTCAAATGGCCAGATTATGTCATATCAACATGCATAGGTAAGTAAGCTAAAAATAAAAGCAGATACACATATACTGTCAAGCAAATGTCAAATAAAGAAATGCAGGTGTACGTCAACCACCCTGGGCATTATGGAGCAGAGAACACTTCTGTGAGCATCATTACAGCACATCAGCAGGTAATCACTGAATGCTCGCATGCCAAAGGTACATTTGTGTGTCAGTATGTATCCGACTATGTGTAAAGATATGTACAGTTATTTATGTGCAACCATTTATGGAAGGTGTCACTAGTAATGGGTGTGGAAATGCTACATACAATAGACACAATGTAATGTAAGGTGAAAGAATGTGTTGTCTGGAACACTGAGTACAGATTAATGTTACAGTGCTGTTTGGTGCACATAAAAAACGAGGACTGCACATAGACAGGATATGCCTGTATATGATCCCACATGGCATCAGTATTGCCAAACCATGACATACCACATAATTACAGAGTGACATCATGACAACTCTCATCCAAAAGCATGTAGAATGATGTCTATATGTTGCACATACCTGATATGGCAAAACAGAAATCCAAGACATATGACACTGTTAGCGGTGGATTATGGACAACATATGCTGTCTGTCAGTCAGCCCAGTAATACACATTTTTACTGACTACTTCTTGTAGTACTATCTGCAGGTTAACTGCCACAATGCATGTATAGTTGTATGTGTGTGGAAAGTGTAATGTGTTAATGTGCATCATGCGCACATTGAAACAGAAGTAAATGTCACACAACAATAACACATAAACATGACAGTTACATGGTGTGCATAATCAGTCCAATCAATGTAATGGCAATCACCATGTTGGCAGCTAACACAATGGAGCACACAGACAACATTTATGGACCAGAGGGACCAGGCTGATGGAAGTCAGACTCTTGAATGATCTCATAAGCTATCACTCTGAATGAATCCCGCATAGCCCATGCCATATCCTCTAAGATAGACCCCATCATGTTTCTCATCTGTGTTTAGATCACAACGGTCATGACCTCCAGGATCTCCTCCCAGTAATTAAATCTATTCTGGTTATGTTGATGTCTCCTCCAGGATGCAGGCAGGAAGTCTTGGGAAGGGACAGTTCCAGGTTCCTCACCATCATCATCATCATTGTCGTTGTCACTGTCATCCTCAGAAGATTTTGGCAGTGGCCTCACATGTGCCTACTGTCATCTTTGGATTGGAGAACTTCCACATGTTTTATGCTCTGTAAAGATTAATTGCAAAACACAAAAGAAAGGCAAAGCAAATGTCTATCAAACAGAGCAGTACCATGAATATGACAGCAAAACACAACATGATTATGATGACAGTTTACACAGGGACAGACACATTTCTTTTGTGGACAGAATTATGTATGGCCCTGTATGTCGTGGTCCTTAAAAGGATGAC